>NW_025963259.1:0-32759 GCF_020740725.1 Corvus hawaiiensis
TGTCCCCCAGTGTCCCCTTAAGTCCCCCTCATGTCCCCATTCTCCCCAGTGTCCCCAGTGTCCCCCCATGTCCCCAGTGTCCCCTTAAGTCCCCAGCAGCCCCTCCATGGCCCCCCATGTCCCCAGTGCCCCCCATGCCCCCCCATGTCCCCCCAATGCCCCCTATCTCTCCTGTGCCCCCATTGTCCCCCAGACTTCCCCATGTCCCCAGTGTCCCCATACACCCCCCAGTGCCCCCAGTAGCCCCTCCATGTCGCCCCATGTCCCCCCAATGTCGTCCCATGTCCCCGTACACACTCCAGTGCCCCCAGTAGCCCCTCCATGGCCCCCCATGCCCCCAGTGCCCCCCATGTCCCCCCATGCCCCCAGTGCCCCCATTGTCCCCTCAGTGTCCCCACATGTCCCCAGTGCCCCCCATGTCCCCCCAGTGCCCCCCATGTTCCCCCAATGCCCCCCATGTCCCCAGTGCCCTCCATGTCCCCCATGTCCCCGTACACCCTCCAGTGCCCCCAGTGCCCCCATTGTCCCCTCAGTGTCCCCACATGTCCCCAGTGTCCCCCCATGTCCCCAGTGCCCCCCATGTCCCCCAATAAACGCTGTCCCATCGCCGCTGTCTCTCGCGTGTTTCTTTGGGTGACGCCTGCCCCGAACATGGCGGCTCCCTCTGGCCGCCGCCATTCCCCGCCCTGGCCGCCGCCATGCTGTGGGCGGGCGCACCCTCACCCGGAAGCGGAAGTTGGACGCGCCCTCGCTTCCGGCCGTGGCTGGGCCTAGCCGGGAGCGTCCCTCGGTGGCGGCGGCGGCGGCGGCGATGGTGGGGAGGGGGAACCGGGGCTTTGTGCGGGCCCGGGCGGGGTCTGCAGTGGGGAGCGAGGGGGTTGGGGGGTGGGCAGGGTGTCTGGGGTGTCTGTAGGCGGCGGGGTGACCCCCCCAGGCCCTGACACCCCCCCCATGCCGTTACCCTCCAGGACAGCGAGTTCTCGGACGCGGAGGCGGCCCCGGGCGGGGAGGAGAATGCGCCGGTTTATTGCGTGTGCCGCAAGCCCGACATCAACTGCTTCATGATGTGAGGGGGGTCTGGGGGGAATGGGGGTCCACGGCTGCTCCGGGATGTGAGGGGGGGTCCGGGGGTCCCCAAGTGCTGCAGGATGTGAGGGGGGCCGGGGGGATCGGGGTCCCCGGCTGCTCCGGGATGTGAGGGGGGGGTCTGGGGGGTCCCCGGCTGCTCCGGGATGTGAGGGGGGGTCCGGAGGGTCCCCGGGTTCTCCAGGATGTGAGGGGGGAATGGGGGTCCCCAGGTGCTCCAGGGTGTGAGGGGGGGGTCCGGGGGTCCCCAGGTGCTCCAGGGTGTGAGGAGGGGTTCCGGGGGGTCCCCAGGTGCTCCAGGGTTGTGAGGGGGGGTTCCGGGGGTCCCGGCTGCTTTGCCATGGGAGGGCTCTGGGGGAGGGGCGCTTTCCATGGCGGGGGGGACACAGGGCTGGGGGTCCCGGGCTCTCTTTGCTCCCGGGGGTGTGGGAGGGGGTTCCTTGAAGCAGCATGGGGGGTGCAGGGTCCCTTTGGGCTGTTTTGGGGGTGGGGGGGAGGGGGCTGAGGGTCTCAGTGTCTCCCCCTCCCCTCCCCACCCCGCAGCGGCTGCGACAACTGCAACGAGTGGTTCCATGGGGACTGCATCAACATCACCGAGCGCATGGCCAAGGCCATCCGCGAGTGGTACTGCCGGCAGTGCCGCGGTGAGGGGGCTCTGGGGGGCTCTGGGGGGCTTTGGGGGTCCATCCGCGAGTGGTACTGCCAGCAGTGCCGCGGTGAGGGGGCTCTGGGGGGCACCAGGGGGGCTCTGGGGGGCTCTGGGGGTCCATCCGGGAGTGGTACTGCTGGCAATGCTGCAGTGAGGGGGCTCTGGGGGGGCTCTGGGGGGTTTTGGGGGGTCTCTGGGGAGCTTTGAGGGTCCATCCGAGTGTGGTACTGCTGGCAGTGCCACGGTGAGGGGGGCTCCTGGGGGAATTTGGGGGGCTCTGGGGGGGCTCTGGGTCCATCCAGTAGTGGCAGTGCCATGGTGAGGGAGCTCTGGGGGACTTTGGGGGGCTCTGGGGGTCTTTGGGGCGCTGTGGGGCCCATCCAGGAGTGGCAGTGCCATGGTGAGGGGCTCTGGGGGGCTCTGGGGCCATCCAGGAGTGTTGGGCTGCGGTGAGGGGGCTTTGGAGGGCTCTGGGGGCCATCCAGGAGTGGCAGCGCCATGGTGAGGGGCTCTGGGGGGCTTTGGGGCGCTCTGGGGCCCATCCAGGAGTGGCAGCGCCATGGTGAGGGGCTCTGGGGGGCTTTGGGGGGCTCTGGGGGTCTTTGGGGCACTCTGGGGACCATCCAGGAGTGGCAGTGCCGTGGTGAGGGGCTCTGGGGGTCTTTGGGGCGCTCTGGGGCCCATCCAGGAGTGGCAGCGCCATGGTGAGGGGCTCTGGGGGGCTTTGGGGCACTCTGGGGACCATCCAGGAGTGGCAGTGCCGTGGTGAGGGGCTCTGGGGGGCTTTGGGGCACTCTGGGGACCATCCAGGAGTGGCAGTGCCGTGGTGAGGGGCTCTGGGGGGCTTTGGGGGGCTCTGGTGGGGCTCTGGGGGGCTCTGGGGGGCTCTGGGCCCATCCAGGAGTGTTGGGCTGCGGTGAGGGGGGCTGGGGGGGCTGATCCGGGGGGTTCCAGGGACACTTTGGGGGGGTCTGGGTGGTTTTTGGGGAGGGTCTCAGACCCCTGAGTGCGGTTTTGGGGCTGTCCGGTGTCGGTTTTTGGGGTCCTGAATGGCAGATTGGAGGGAGCTGGGCTGGGATTGGGGAGGGGGGAGACGTGGATCCTTCAGGGGAGGGGTCTCAGCAGCAGAGGTGGGATTTGGGGTGGGAATGGGCTCAGGGATGGGCTCAGGGTCTCTCTGACCCCGTCTCCAGAGAAGGACCCGTCCCTGGAGATCCGGTACCGGCACAAGAAGTGGCGGGGAGAAGGAGCACGAGGGGGCCAAGGGGCAGGAGCTGGAGCAGGGCCGGGCAGCCAAGGTGGGCTCTGGGGGGGTCCTGGGGATGGCTCTGGGGGGGTCCGGGGGTCCTGGGGATGGCTCTGGGGGGGTCTGGGGGTCCTGGGCACAGCTCTGGGGGGGTCTGGGGGTCCTGGGGACGGATCTGGGGGCGTTTGGGGGTCCTGGGCCCGGCTCTGGGGGGGTCTGGGGGTCCTGGGGATGGATCTGGGGGGGGGTCCGGGGGTTCCCCGGGGCTCTGGGGGGGTCTGGGGATCCTGGGCACGGCTCTGGGGGGGTCTGGGGTCCTGGGGACGGCTCTGGGGGCGTTTGGGGGTCCTGGGGACGGCTCTGGGGGGGTCCTGGGCACGGCTCTGGGGTCAGCTCACAACGTGGGGGACCCCACAACGGGGCAGACCCCAAGGCTGGGAGGTGCCTGAGTCCTTCAGGAGGGGCATTTGGGGGGGCACCAGAGGCCCTGGGTGGTGTTTTGGGAGAGATTTGGGTGACCCTGACCCGCTCCAGGTGCCTGGGACCCCCCCCCAGGTTGGGGTTTGGGTGGGTTTTGGGTTTTGGGGTGTCCTTGGGTGGATTTTGAGGTGTCCTTGGGTGGCTTTTGGGGCATCCCTGGTGAATTTTGGGGCATCCCTGGTGGGTTCTGGGGTGTCCCTCATGGGTTTTGGGGTGTTCCTGGTGAATTTTGGGTTTTGGGCCATCCCTGGTGAATTTTGGGGCATCCCTGGTGGGTTTTTTGGGGTGCCCTTGGTGGGTTTTTTGAGGTGTCCCTGGTGGCTTTTGCGTTTTGGGGCATCCCTGATGGCTTTTGGGGCATCCCTGGTGAATTTTGGGGAATCCCTGGTGGGTTTTTTGGGGTGCCTGACCCCCCAAACCCCTGCAGATCGACGCGCTCAGCCCACATGTGAGGGCGAGTGCAAGCAAGGTGGGGGCGACCATGGCTGGGTTTTGGGGTGTCCCTGGTGAATTTTGGGTTTGGGGCATCCCTGATGGCTTTTGGGGCATCCCTGGTGGGTTTTTTGGGGTGCCTGACCCCCCCAAACCCCCGCAGATCAAGCGCTCTGCCCGCATGTGCGGCGAGTGCGAGGTGGGGCTGACCATGGCTGGGTTTTGGGGTTTCCCTGATGGCTTTTGGGGTTTCCCTGATGGCTTTTGGGGCATCCCTGGTGGGTTTTGGGGTTTCCCTGGTGGGTTTTGGGGTTTCCCTGATGGCTTTTGGGGCATCCCTGGTGGGTTTTGGGGTTTCCCTGATGGCTTTTGGGGCATCCCTGGTGGGTTTTTTGGGGTGTCCCTGGTGGCTTTTGGGTTTTGGGGCATCCCTGGTGAATTTTGGGGCATCCCTGGTGGGTTTTTTGGGGTTTCCCTGATGGCTTTTGGGGCATCCCTGGTGGGTTTTTTGGGGTGCCTGACCCCCCCAAACCCCCGCAGATCAAGCGTTCTGCCCGCATGTGCGGCGAGTGCGAGGCGTGCCGGCGCCCCGAGGACTGCGGCCAGTGCGACTTCTGCCGGGACATGAAGAAATTCGGGGGGCCCCAACAAAATCCGCCAGAAGTGCCGCCTGCGGCAGTGCCAGCTGCGGGCACGGGTGAGGGGACGCTCGGGGTGGCCTTGGCGTGTCCCTGGCGTGTCCCCGGCGTGTCCCCAGCCTGGCTTTCTGTCGCTGTGTCCCCGTGCCGTGGCTCTGTCACCGTCCCGTGCCCGTGTGTCACCCATCCCGTGGCTCTGTCACCGTCCCGTGCCCGTGTGTCACCCATCCCGTGGTGTGACCCCGTGCTTTGTCACCACCCTGCGCTGTCCCCGTGGCTCTTTGTCACCCTGTCCCGTGTGCTGGATGTGGCGCGCTCGTGGCACGTCCCCTGTTCCTCACGTGTCCCCCCACCAAGCTGCTCTGTGTGTCCCTGCTGTGTCCCTGTGCCACCCTGACGTGTCCCTGGGTCACCCTGCTGTGTCCCTGCTGTGTCCCTGGGTCCCCAAGTGTCCCGTGTCCTGTGTCACTCTGTTCCACGTCCCTGTGTCCCCGAGTGTCCCATGTCCCTGGGTCACCCTGTCCCGTGTCGCTGGGTCACCCTGTCCCATGTCCCCATATCCCTGTGTCACCTTGTCCCTGTGTCTGTGTGTCCCTCTGTCACCCTGTCCCCACGTCCCTCTGTCACCTTGTCCCGTGTCCCTGTGTCACCCTGCTGTGTCACCCTGCTGTGTCACCCTGCTGTGTCACCCTGCTGTGTCCCTGGGTCCCCGAGTGTCCCATGTCCTGTGTCACCCTATTCCATGTCCCTGTGTCCCTGAGTGTCCCATGTCCCTGGGTCACCCTGTCCCATGTCCCTCTGTCACCTTGTCCCCATGTCCGTGTGTCCCTGTGTGTCGCTGTGTCGCTTTGTCCCCATGTCCCTCTGTCACCCTGTCCCGTGTCCCTGTGCCACCCTGACGTGTCCCCGCTGTGTCCCTGGGTCCCCGAGTGTCCCGTGTCCCTGTGTCACCCTGTCCCGTGTCCCTGTGCCACCCTGTCCCCGTCTCCCTGTGTCACCCTGTTCTCATGTCCCTGTGCCACCCTGTCCTGTGTTTCCATGTCCCTGTGTCACCCTGTCCCTGTGTCTCCTTGTCTCATGTCCCCATGTGTGCCCATGTCCCCATGTCTGTGCGTCCCTGTGTCTCCCTGTCCCATGCCCTGTGCCACCCTCTCCTGTGTCCCTGTGTCCCATGTCCCTGTGTCCCGTGTCTGTGTGTCCCCGAGTGTCCCATGTCCCTGTGTCACCCTGTCCCGTGTCCCTGTGTCATTCTGTCCGTGTTCCCATGTCCCTGTGTCTCTGTGCCACCCTGTCCCTGTGTCCCTGTGTCCCTGTGTTTCTCTGTCCCATGTCCCTGTGTCCGTGTGTCCCCTGTCCGTGTGTCCCTGTGTCCCCTGTCCGTGTGTCCCTGTGTCCGTGTGTCCCTGTGTCCGTGTGTCCGTGTGTCCCTGTGTCCGTGTGTCCCTGTGTCCGTGTGTCCCTGTGTCCGTGTGTCCCCTGTCCGTGTGTCCCTGTGTCCCTGTGTCCGTGTGTCCCTGTGTCCGTGTGTCCCTGTGTCCCCTGTCTGTGTATCCCTGTGTCCCATGTCCCTGTGTCACCCTGTCCGTGTGTCCCTGTGTTTCTCTGTCCGTGTGTCCCTGTGTCCGTGTGTCCGTGTATCCCTGTGTCCGTGTGTCCCCTGTCCGTGTGTCCCTGTGTCCCCTGTCCATGTGTCCCTGTGTCCCCTGTCCGTGTGTCCCTGTGTCCGTGTGTCCGTGTGTCCCCTGTCCGTGTGTCCCTGTGTCCGTGTGTCCCTGTGTCCATGTGTCCCTGTGTCCGTGTGTCCCTGTGTCCCCTGTCCATGTGTCCCTGTGTCCCCCTGTCCGTGTGTCCCTGTGTCCCCTGTCCGTGTGTCCCCTGTCCGTGTGTCCCTGTGTCCGTGTGTCCCTGTGTCCCGTGTCCGTGTGTCCGTGTATCCCTGTGTCCGTGTGTCCCGTGTCCGTGTGTCCCCTGTCCGTGTGTCCCTGTGTCCCCTGTCCATGTGTCCCTGTGTCCCCTGTCCGTGTGTCCCTGTGTCCGTGTGTCCGTGTGTCCCCTGTCCGTGTGTCCCTGTGTCCGTGTGTCCCTGTGTCCATGTGTCCCTGTGTCCGTGTGTCTGTGTGTCCCCTGTCCGTGTGTCCCTGTGTCCGTGTGTCCGTGTATCCCTGTGTCCGTGTGTCCCCTGTCCGTGTGTCCCTGTGTCCCCTGTCCATGTGTCCCTGTGTCCCCTGTCCGTGTGTCCCTGTGTCCGTGTGTCCCCTGTCCGTGTGTCCCTGTGTCCCTGTGTCCGTGTGTCCCTGTGTCCGTGTGTCCCTGTGTCCGTGTGTCCCCTGTCCGTGTGTCCCTGTGTCCCCTGTCCGTGTGTCCCTGTGTCCGTGTGTCCCCTGTCCGTGTGTCCCTGTGTCCGTGTGTCCCTGTGTCCCCTGTCCATGTGTCCCTGTGTCCCCTGTCCGTGTGTCCCTGTGTCCGTGTGTCCCTGTGTCCGTGTATCCCTGTGTCCGTGTGTCCCCTGTCCGTGTGTCCCTGTGTCCCCTGTCCGTGTGTCCCTGTGTCCGTGTGTCCCTGTGTCCCTGTGTCCCCTGTCCATGTGTCCCTGTGTCCCCTGTCCGTGTGTCCCTGTGTCCGTGTGTCCCATGTCCCTGTGTCCGTGTGTCCCCTGTCCGTGTGTCCCTGTGTCCCCTGTCCGTGTGTCCCTGTGTCCGTGTGTCCCTGTGTCCGTGTGTCCCTGTGTCCGTGTGTCCGTGTGTCCCTGTGTCCGTGTGTCCCTGTGTCCCCTGTCCGTGTGTCCCTGTGTCCCGTGTCCGTGTGTCCGTGTGTCCCGTGTCTGTGTGTCCCTGTGTCCGTGTGTCCCTGTGTCCCCTGTCCATGTGTCCCTGTGTCCCGTGTCCGTGTGTCCCTGTGTCCGTGTGTCTCTGACGTGTCCCCACCGTGTCCCCACAGGAGTCCTACAAGTACTTCCCCACCTCGGTGAGTCCCCGGGGCCCTGGGGGGGGGGTGGGGAGGGGAGGGGAAGGGGGGGAGGGGCCAGGCCTGGCTTGGGGGGGGGGGGGGGGGGGGGGCGGGGAGGGCCACCCCAAAATCCTGGGTCCCCCTGGGGTGCTGGGGGGGGGCCCTGGGGTGGGGGTGGGGGTGCCCAGGCAGTGCTGACCCCCCCCCCCCCCCCCCCGATTGCTGCAAGGGGGTCCCACGGTGCCATGGGGGGGTCCTGGGGTGCCTTGGAGGGGTCACTGGTGGGGCTGAGCCCCCCCCGACTGCTGTGGGAGCACAAGGGGGGGGGTCCCAGGGTGCCTTGGGGGGGTCCCAGGGGGTCCCTGGTGGTGCTGACCCCCCCCCAACCGATGAGGGAGTCCTTGGGGGGGGTGTGTGGGGGGGTCCTGGGGTGCCATGGGGGGGTCCTGGGGTGCCGTGGGGGGGTCCGGGGGGGTCCCTGGCGGTGCTGACCCCCCCCCAGCTGGCGCGGGGGGCGCGAGGGGGACCTGGAGCTGCTGAAGTCGCAGCTGGGGCCGGGGCCCCCCGAGAGCCTCTCGGACGAGGAGCTGCCCCTCGACCCCCGGCTCTACCAGGAGCTCTGCGCCGGCGCCTTCGACGAGCACGGCCTGGTGAGCCCCAAAACCGCCCCCCGGGCACCCCAAAACCGCCCCCCGGGCACCCCAAAACTGCCCCCCTTGGTACCCCAGAGCTGCCCCCCCTGGGCACCCCGAAACCGCCCCCCGGGCACCCCAAAACGCCCCCCGGTACCCCAAAACTGCCCCCCCCCGGGCACCCCAAAACTGCCCCCTGGTACCCCAGAACTGCCCCCCCTGGGCACCCCAGAACTGCCCCCTGGTACCCCAGAACTGCTCCCCGGGACCCCAAAACTGCCCCCTGGTACCCCAGAACTGCTCCCCGGGGACCCCAAAACTGCCCCTGGTACTCCAGAACTGCCCCCCTTGGCACCCCAGAACTGCCCCCCCCGGGCACCCCAGAACTGCCCCCCCCGGGCACCCCAAAGCTGCCCCCCGGGACACCAAAACCCCCCTAGGCACCCCAAAACCGCCCCCCCGGGACCCCGAAACTGCCCCCTGGTACCCCAGAACTGCCCCCCCCGGGCACCCCGAAACCACCCCCCCCCGGGCACCCCAAAACTGCCCCCCCCAGGACCCCAAAACTTCCCCCCGCTGGGGCACCCCAAAACCGCCCCTCCTGGTACCCCAGAACTGCTCCCCGGGACCCCAAAACTGCCCCCCCTGGTACCCCAGAACTGCTCCCCGGGATCCCGAAACCGCCCCCTGGGCACCCCAAAACCGCCCCCTGGGCACCCCAAAACTGCCCCCCCGGGCACCCCAAAACCGCCCCCCCCCGGGCACCCCAAAACCGCCCCCCCCCGGGCACCCCAAAACTGCCCCCCCGGGCACCCCGAAACCACCCCCCCGGGCACCCCAAAACTGCCCCCCCCCAGGACCCCAAAACTTCCCCCCGCTGGGCACCCCAAAACCGCCCCCCCTGGTACCCCCAGAACTGCTCCCCGGGATCCCGAAACCGCCCCTGGGCACCCCAAAACTGCCCCCCCGGGCACCCCAAAACCGCCCCCCCCCCGGGCACCCCAAAACCGCCCCCCGGGCACCCCAAAACCGCCCCCCCCGGGCACCCCAAGTACCCCTTGGGCGCTCCGGTTACCCCCAGGTCCCTCCGAGCTTCTGCTGTTTAGGGGTGGCTTTGTGTGTCAGGGCTGGGTTTAGGCCATTTAGGCCTGGTTTTAGGCTTGGTTTAGGCCGTGTAGGCCTGGTTTAGGCCTGGTTTAGGCCTGGTTTTAGTCTGTTTAGGCCTGGTTTTAGGCCGTTTGGGCCTGGTTTAGGCCTGGTTTAGTTTGTTTAGGCCTGGTTTTAGGCTGTGTAGGCCTGGTTTAGGCCTGGTTTAGGCCGTTTGGGCTTGGTTTAAGCCTGGTTTTAGGCTGTTTAGGCCTGGTTTAGGCCTGGTTTAGGCTGTTTAGGCCGTTTAGGCCTGGTTTAGGCTGTTCAGCGGTGCTTTTGCATATCACGGTGAGCTCCAGGTGTGTCAGGACGTGTCCCCAAACGTCCCCAGGGTGCCCTGGCACATCGGGGGTGTCCCCAGAGTGCCCTGGCACAGTCAGGGGTGTCCCCAGGGTGTCCTGGCACATCAGGGGTGTCCCCAGGGTGCCCTGGCACAGTCAGGGGTGTCCCCAGAGTGTCCTGGCACAGTCAGGGGTGTCCCCAGGGTGCCCTGGCACATCAGGGGTGTCCCCAGGGTGCCCTGGCCCGGGTCAGGGGTGTCCCCAGAGTGCCCTGGCACAGTCAGGGGTGTCCCCAGAGTGCCCTGGCACAGTCAGGGGTGTCCCCAGGGTGTCCTGCCACAGTCAGGGGTGTCCCCAGAGTGCCCTGGCACAGTCAGGGGTGTCCCCAGGGTGTCCTGCCACAGTCAGGGGTGTCCCCAGAGTGTCCTGGCGCAGTCAGGGGTGTCCCCAGGGTGCCCTGGCACAGTCAGGGATGTCCCCAGGGTGTCCTGGCACAGTCAGGGGTGTCCGCAGGGTGCCCTGGCACATCAGGGGTGTCCCCAAGGCGTGTCCTGG
Organism: Corvus hawaiiensis; assembly: GCF_020740725.1. NCBI lineage: Eukaryota > Metazoa > Chordata > Aves > Passeriformes > Corvidae > Corvus > Corvus hawaiiensis. Next base: position 10,095 of record NW_025963259.1, read on the forward strand.
CACGTCCCTGCCCCAGGCCGTGCCCCGAGGTGCATCGGGGCTGTCCCCCCGCGTGTCCCCACCGCGTGTCCCCGCCGCGCGTGCCCGCCGTGTCCCCGCCGCGTGCCCGACGTGTGCCCGCCGCGTGCCCACCATGTGCCCGACGTGTGCCCGGGTCCCGGCAGCCCTGGCTCAGCGACGCCGAGGACGCGCCGTTCCTGGACCCCGTCCTGCGCAAACGCGCCGTGAAGGTCAAGCACGTCAAGCGGCGCGAGAAGAAGTCGGACAAGAAGGTGGGGGGTTACTGGGGGGCACTGGGAGCTACTGGGGGTTACTGGGAGGCTCTGAGGATTGATGGGAGGGGCCGCTGGGAGGGCTCTGGGCTGTACGTGGTGGGTACTGGGTGGGTACTGGGGGGTACTGGGGTAGAAGGAGGAGCGCTACGAAGGGCACCAGCAGCGGGTGCGGCATTGGGGGGTTACTGGGTGGTTACTGGGTGCTCACTGGTGCTAACTGGTGCTCACTGGTGCAGAAGGAGGAGCGCTACGAGCGGCACCGGCAGCGGGCGCGGCACTGGGTGGTTACTGGGGAGTTACTGGGTGATTAGTGGGTGGTTACTGGGTGGTTACTGGTGCTCACTGGTGCTAACTGGTGCTCACTGATGCAGAAGGAGGAGCGCTACAAGCGGCACCGGCAGCGGGCGGCGGCACTGGGTGGTTACTGGGTGGTTACTGGGTGATTACTGGGTGCTCACTGGTGCTAACTGGTGCTCACTGGTGCAGAAGGAGGAGTGCTACAAACGGCATCGGCAGCGGGGCGCAGCACTGGGTGGTTACTGGGAGGTTACTGGGTGATTACTGGGTGCTCACTGGTGCTAACTGGTGCTCACTGGTGCAGAAGGAGGAGCGCTACAAGCGGCACTGGCAGCGGGCATGGCACTGGGTGCTTACTGGGTGGTTACTGGGTGATTACTGGGTGCTCACTGGTGCTAACTGGTGCTCACTGGTGCAGAAGGAGGAGTGCTACAAGCGGCACCGGCAGCGGGCGCAGCACTGGGTGGTTACTGGGGAGTTACTGGGTGATTACTGGGTGCTCACTGGTGCTAACTGGTGCTCACTGGTGCAGAAGGAGGAGTGCTACAAGCGGCACCGGCAGCGGGCGCAGCACTGGGTGGTTACTGGGAGGTTACTGGGTGATTACTGGGTGCTCACTGGTGCTAACTGGTGCTCACTGGTGCAGAAGGAGGAGCGCTACAAGCGGGCACCGACAGCGGGCGCGGCACTGGGTGCTTACTGGGTGGTTACTGGGAGGTTACTGGGTGATTACTGGGTGCTCACTGGTGCTAACTGGTGCTCACTGGTGCAGAAGGAGGAGCACTACAAGCGGCACCGGCAGCGGGCGCGGCACTGGGTGGTTACTGGGAGGTTACTGGGTGGTTACTGGGAGGTTACTGGGTGATTACTGGGTGCTCACTGGTGCTAACTGGTGCTCACTGGTGCAGAAGGAGGGAGCGCTACAAGCGGCAACCGGCAGCGGGGCGCGGCACCGCGAGCGCCGGGGGCACCCCGAGCGCGCCGACGCCCGGGACCCCCGCGGGGCTGGGGCAGTGCCTGGGCCCCGGCTGCACCCGCCCCCGCGCGCCCGCCCTCCAAGTACTGCAGCGAGGCCTGCGGCATCAAACTGGCTGCCAAGTGAGTACCGACCAGTACGGACCAGTACGGACCAGTATGGACCGGTACAGAGCGGGGTAGAGCAGCATAAACTAGGAATGACCTGTATAGATTAGTGTAAACCAGTATAGACCGGTACGTACCGGTATAAAGCAGTACGGAATGGTATAGAGCAGTGCACACCAGTATAGAGTAGTATAGACCAGTACAAACCAGTATAAAGCAGTACGGAATGGTATAGAGCAGTGCAAACCAGTATAGCGTGGCATAGACCAGTACAAACCAGTATAAAGCAGTACAGAAGGGTATAGAACAGTGCAAACCAGTATAGACCAGTGCAAAGCAGTATAGAGCGGTATAGACCAGTACAAACCAGTACACGCTAGTATAAACCAGTACAGAATGGTATAGAGCAGTGCAAACCAGTATAGAGCAGTATAGACCAGTACAAGCCAGTATAAACCAGTACAGAATGGTATAGAAGCAGTGCAAACCAGTATAGAGCAGTATAGACCAGTACAAGCCAGTATAAACCAGTACAGAATGGTATAGAGCAGTGCAAACCAGTATAGAGCAGTATAGACCAGTACAAGCCAGTATAAACCAGTACAGAATGGTATAGAGCAGTGCAAACCAGTATAGAGCAGTATAGACCAGTACAAGCCAGTATAAACCAGTACAGAATGGTATAGAGCAGTGCAAACCAGTATAGAGCAGTATAGACCAGTACAAACCAGTATAAAGCAGTACGGAATGGTATAGAGCAGTGCAAACCAGTATAGAGCAGTATAGACCAGTACAAACCAGTATAAACCAGCGCGGAATGGTATAGAGCAGTGCAAACCAGTATAGAGCAGTGCAAACCGGTATAGAGTGGTATAAACCAGTCCAGAACAGTATGGACCAGTATAAACCAGTATGGAATAGTATAGAGCAGTGCAAACCAGTACAGAGCAGTGCAAACCAGTATAGAGCAGTACAAACCAGTATAGACCAGTACAGAAAGGTACGTACCGGTATTAACCAGTACAGAGTGGTATAGACCAGTGCAAACCAGTATAGAGCGGTATAGACCAGTACAAACCAGTATAAACCAGTACAGAAGGGTATAGAGCAGTGCAAACCAGTATAGAGCGGTATAGACCAGTACAAACCAGTATAAACCAGTACAGAAGGGTATAGAGCAGTGCAAAGCAGTATAGAGCCGTATAGACCAGTATAGAACAGTATAGACCAGTATAAGCCAGTACAGAATGGTATGGACCAGTATAAACCAGTACAGAGTAGTATAGACCAGTACAGACTTTCTCCGTCCCTTGATCCCAACCTGGATCCACGGGATCCTGGCACTGCATCCTGGGGATCCCATTAACCCCTTCCCCACCAATCCCAGTTGGATCTATGAGATCCTGCCTCAGTGGATCCCAGGGATCCCGGGGTCCCCATTAACCCTTCCCCACCAATCCCAGTTGGATCTATGAGATCCCGCCACAGTGGATCCCAGGGATCCCGGGGTCCCCATTAACCCTTCCCCACCAATCCCAGTTGGATCTATGAGATCCTGCCTCAGTGGATCCCAGGGATCCCGGGGTCCCCATTAACCCTTCCCCACCAATCCCAGTTGGATCTATGAGATCCCGCCGCAGTGGATCCCAGAGTCCCCATTAACCCCTTCCCCACCCCAATCCCAGCTGGATCTATGAGATCCCGCCGCAGTGGATCCCAGGGATCCCGGGGTCCCCATTAACCCTTTCCCCACCAATCCCAGTTGGATCTATGACATCCTGCCGCAGTGGATCCAGCAGTGGATCCCGGGGTCCCCATTAACCCTTTCCTCCCCCCACCGATCCCAGCCGGATCTACGAGATCCTGCCTCAGCAAATCCCAGAGTCCCCATTAACCCTTTCTTGCCCCCCGATCCCAGCCGGATCTATGAGATCCCGCCGCAGCGGATCCCAGAATCCCCATTAACCCTTTCCCACCCCAATCCCAGCCAGATCTACGAGATCCTGCCACAGCAGATCCAGCAGTGGATCCCAGGGATCCCAGAGTCCCCATTAACCCTTTCCCCCCCCGATCCCAGCCAGATCTACGAGATCCTGCCGCAGCAGATCCAGCAGTGAATCCCAGGGATCCCAGGGTCCCCATTAACCCTTTCCTCCCCATGATCCCAGCCGGATCTACGAGATCCTGCCTCAGTGGATCCCAGGGATCCTGGGGTCCCCATTAACCCTTTATTGCCCCCCGATCCCAGCCGGATCTACGAGATCCCACCTCAATGGATCCCAGGGTCCCCATTAACCCTTTCTTCCCCACCCCGATCCCAGCCGGATCTATGAGATCCTGCTGCAGCGGATCCAGCAGTGGATCCAGCAGTGGATCCCAGAGTCCCCATTAACCCTTTCCCTCCCCGATCCCAGCCGGATCTACGAGATCCTGCCGCAGCGGATCCAGCAGTGGATCCCAGGGATCCCAGAGTCCCCATTAACCCTTTCCCCTCCACGATCCCAGCCGGATCTACAAGATCCTGCCTCAGTGGATCCCAGGGATCCCGGGGTCCCCATTAACCCTTTATTGCCCCCCAATCCCAGCCAGATCTATGAGATCCCACCTCAATGGATCCCAGGGTCCCCATTAACCCTTTCTTTGCCCCCCGATCCCAGCCGGATCTACAAGATCCTGCTGCAGTGGATCCCAGGGTCTCCATTAAGCCCTTCCCCACCAATCCCAGCTGGATTTATGAGATCCTGCCTCAGTGGATCCCAGGGATCCCAGGGTCGCCATTAACCCTTTCCCCCTCCCGATCCCAGCCGGATCTACGAGATCCTGCCTCAGTGGATCCCAGGGATCCTGGGGTCCCCATTAACCCTTTATTGCCCCCCGATCCCAGCCGGATCTACGAGATCCCGCCGCAGCGGATCCCAGAGTCCCCATTAACCCTTTCCCACCCCGATCCCAGCCAGATCTACGAGATCCTGCCGCAGCGGATCCAGCAGTGGATCCCAGGGATCCCAGGGTCCCCATTAACCCTTTCCCCCCCCGATCCCAGCCGGATCTACGAGATCCTGCTGCAGTGGATCCCAGGGTCCCCATTAACCCCTTCCCCACCAATCCCAGCTGGATTTATGAGATCCTGCCTCAGTGGATCCCAGGGATCCCAGGGTCCCCATTAACCCTTTCCTCCCCATGATCCCAGCCAGATCTACGAGATCCTGCCTCAGTGGATCCCAGGGATCCTGGGGTCCCCATTAACCCTTTATTGCCCCCCGATCCCAGCCGGATCTACGAGATCCCACCTCAATGGATCCCAGGGTCCCCATTAACCCTTTCTTCCCCACCCCGATCCCAGCCGGATCTATGAGATCCTGCCGCAGCGGATCCCAGAGTCCCCATTAACCCTTTCCCTCCCCGATCCCAGCCAGATCTACGAGATCCTGCTGCAGCGGATCCAGCAGTGGATCCCAGGGATCCCAGGGATCCCAGAGTCCCCATTAACCCTTTCCTCCCCCCGATCCCAGCCGGATCTACGAGATCCTGCCGCAGCGGATCCAGCAGTGGATCCCAGGGATCCCGGGGTCCCCATTAACCCTTTCCCCCCCCCGATCCCAGCCGGATCTACGAGATCCTGCCGCAGCGGATCCAGCAGTGGATCCCAGGGATCCCGGGGTCCCCATTAACCCTTTCCCCCTCCCGATCCCAGCCGGATCTACGAGATCCTGCCGCAGCGGATCCAGCAGTGGCAGCAGAGCCCGTGCGTGGCCGAGGAGCACGGCAAGCGGCTGCTGGAGCGCATCCGGCGCGAGCAGCACCAGGCGCGCCTGCGGCTGCAGGAGATGGAGCGGCGCTTCCACGAGCTCGAGGGGCTCATCGCCCGCGCCAAGGGCCACCCGCCCCGCGAGGACGAGGAGGTGGGGGCACCCCCGGGCACCCCCGGGCACCCTCCCGCAGATCTGGGCGTCCCCAAAACGCGCTCGTTCTCCCCGTTCTGGGTCCCACTTGAGCCCCCTCTGCTCCTCTGTGGACACCTGGGTGCCCCCAAACTCTTCAAATCTCCCCGTTCTGGGTCCCTCCCAAATCTCTGGGTCCCACCCTGGTCCCACCCAGACCCCTGGGTGCCCCCAAACTCTTCAAATCTCCCCCTTCTGGGTCCCCCCCCAATCTCTGGGTTTCTCCTGAGCCCCACCCTGGGACCCCCGGTCCCCCCCAAACCCCTTGGCCCCTCCCTGGAGCACCCCCAAACCCATCGAGTCCCCCCTCAAATCCCTGGGTCCCCCCCCCAATCCCTGGGTCCCTTCTGAGCCTCACCCTGGGACCCCCCAAACCCCTCAATTCTCCCCATTTTGGGTCCCCCCCAATCCCTGGGTCCCCCCAATCTCTGGGTCCCTCCTGAGCCCCACCCTGGTCCCACCCTGGTCCCACCCAGACCCTTGGGTGCCCCCAAACCCTTCAGTTCTCCCCATTCTGGGTCCCCCCCAATCTCTGGGTCCCTCCTGAGCCTCTTCCTGGTTCCCTCCCAAACACCTGGGTGTCCCCAAACCCATCGAGTCCCCCCCAATCCCTGGGTCCCCCAAACCCTGGGTCCCCCCAAATCTTTGGATCCCCCCAATCGCTGGGTCCCTCCTGAGCCTCATCCCGGTTCCTCCCGAAACACCTGGGTGTCCCCAAACCCATCGAGTTCTCCCCCAATCCCTGGGTCCCCCCCAATCCCTGGGTCCCCCCCAATCCCTGGTTCCCCCCAAATCCTTGGGTCCTCCAAATCCTTGGGTCCCCCCAGTCCTTGGGTTCCCCCCAAATCTCTGGGTCCCTCCTGAGCCTCACCCTGGTGCCCCCTGGTCCCCCCCTAAACCCCTTGACCCCTCCCTGGAGCACCCCCAAACCCATCAATTCCCCCCAGATCCCTGGGTCCCCCCCAATCCTTGGGTACCCCATAAACACCAAGGTCCCCCCCCAAACCCCGTGACCCCTCCCTGGAGCACCCGGGTGCCCCCAAACCCCTTGACCCCATCTCGCCCCGCTCCGTGGGTGCCCCCTGACCCCGCTGACCCCGCAGAGCACGGAGGGCGACAGCGAGGACACGGACCTGCAGATCTTCTGCGTGTCCTGCGGCCACCCCATCAACCCCAAGGTGGCCCTGCGGCACATGGAGCGCTGCTACGCCAAGGTGTGCCCGGCTGCGGGCACCTGCTGGGGCTGCGGGCACCTGCCGGGGCTGCGGGCACCTCCAGGGGGTCCTGGGGGGTCCTGGGATCTGTGGGATCGTCTGTGGGATCATCCATGGGATGTGTGGGACTCTGGGGGGTCCTGGGATCTGTGGGATCGCCTGTGGGACATCTGGGATTTTCTGGGATCTGTGGGATCATCTGTGGGACTCTATGGGTTTCTGGGGTCCATGGGATCTGTAGGATCACCCATGGGATGTGTGGGATCGTCCATGGGATGTGTGGGACTCTGGGGGGTCCTGGGATCTGTGGGATCGTCTGTGGGATCGTCCATGGGATGTGTGGGACTCTGGGTGGTCCCGGGATCTGTGGGATCCTCTGTTGGATGTATGGGATCATCCATGGGATCTGTGGGATCATCCACGGGATGTGTGGGATCATCCATGGGACATCTGGGACTCTGGGATCTGTGGGATCACCCATGGGATGTATGGGACTCTGGGGGGTCCAGGGGATCTGTGGGATCGTCCGTGGGATCTGTGGGATCGTCCGTGGGACTTTCTGGGTTCCTGAGGCCCGTGGGATCATCCGTGGGATCTGTGGGATCATCCATGGGATGTATGGGACTCTCTGGGTTCCTGGGGTCCATGGGATCGTCCATGGGATAGATGGGGCTCTGAGGGGTCCTGGGGTCCATGGGATCGTCTGTGGGATCATCCATGGGATTCCTTGGGCTCCTGGGATCTGTGGGATCACCCATGGGATGTATGGGACTCTGGGGGGTCCTGGGATCTGTGGGATCTATGGGATCATCCATGGGATCTGTGGGATCGTCCATGGGATAGATGGGGCTCTGAGGGGTCCTGGGGTCCATGGGATCGTCTGTGGGATCATCCATGGGATTCCTTGGGCTCCTGGGATCTGTGGGATCACCCATGGGATGTATGGGACTCTGGGGGGTCCTGGGATCTGTGGGATCGTCCATGGGACTTTCTGGGTTCCTGAGGCCCGTGGGATCATCCGTGGGATCTGTGGGATCATCCATGGGATGTATGGGACTCTCTGGGGTCCATGGGATCATCCGTGGGACTCTCTGGGTTCCTGGGGTCTATGGGATCATCCGTGGGATCTGTGGGATCGTCCATGGGATAGATGGGACTCTGAGGGGTCCTGGGGTCCATGGGATCGTCTGTGGGATCATCCATGGGACCTTTAGGGCTCCAGGGATCTGTGGGATCATCCGTGGGATTCCTTGGGCTCCTGGGATCTGTGGGATCACCCATGGGATCTCTGGCACTCTCTCAGCTCCTGAGGGACCCTTTTAGGACAATTTGGGGGGCTTGGCACCACCCCCAGACCCTACAGAGGTCCCAGGGATCCCTTTGGGGGGGCGGGGGGGGGCTCTATAGGGGCTGGGGGGCCCTGGGGACCCTATGGGAGGGCTCTGGGGTGGGGGAGGGGGCTCTATAGGGGTTGGGGGTCCCATCCCTGCCCCCCCCGTGACCCCCCCACCCCATTGCAGTACGAGAGCCAAACGTCCTTCGGGTCCATGTACCCCACCCGCATCGAGGGGTGAGTGGGGAGGGGGCACCGGGGGGGGTCCCAGCACCCTAAATCCTCCCGGGAATGGGGTGGGAGCACCCGGGGGGGGGGGCTTTGGGGTCACGGGGAGGGTCCCAGCCCCCTAAATCCTCCTGGGAATGGGGTGGGAGCACCCAGGGGGGGCGTTTGGGGTCAAGGGGGGGGTCCCAGGCCCCTAAATCCTCCTGGGAATGGGGGGTGGGGAGTACGCAGGGGTACGCAGGCCTTTGGGGTCGGGGGGGGGGGGGTCCCAGCCCCCTAAATCCTCCTGGGAATGGGGTGGGAGCACCCAAGGGGGGTCGTTTGGGGAGGGGGTGGCACCCTGGGGATGGGGCACCGGGGGGGGGGAGCACCCAGGGGGGTGTTTGGGGTCAAGGGGGGGGGTCCCAGCCCCCTAAATCCTCCCGGGAATGGGGTGGGGAGCACCCAGGGGGGCCTTTTGGGGTCACGGGGAGGGTCCCAGCCCCCTAAATCCTCCAAGGTGGGGGGTGGGAGTACCCAGGGGAGGCCTTTGGGGTCGGGGGGGGGTCCCAGCCCCCTAAATCCTCCTGGGAATGGGGTGGGAGCACCCAAGGGGGGTCGTTTGGGGAGGGGGTGTCACCCTGGGGAGGGGGCACCGGGGTGGGGGGGGGAGCACCCAGGAGGGTGTTTGGGGTCAAGGGGGGGGGTCCCAGCCCCCTAAATCCTCCCGGGAATGGGGTGGGAGCACCCAGGGGGGCCTTTTGGGGTCACGGGGAGGGTCCCAGCCCCCTAAATCCTCCAAGGTGGGGGGTGGGAGTACCCAGGGGAGGCCTTTGGGGTCGGGGGGGGGTCCCAGCCCCCTAAATCCTCCTGGGAATGGGGTGGGAGCACCCAAGGGGGGTCGTTTGGGGAGGGGGTGTCACCCTGGGGAGGGGGCACCGGGGTGGGGGGGGGGAGCACCCAGGAGGGTGTTTGGGGTCAAGGGGGGGGGGTCCCAGCCCCCTAAATCCTCCTGGGAAGGGGAGGGACCACCCTGGGCGGGTTGTGGCTGTTTGGGGGGGGGGTCCCTCAGCCCCCTGTGTCCCCCCCCACCCCCCCCCAGGTCACTTCCCATGTCCCCCCAGGGCCACCCGGCTGTTCTGTGACGTTTACAACCCCCAGAGCAAAACCTACTGCAAGCGGCTGCAGGTGCTGTGCCCCGAGCACTCCCGGGACCCCAAGGTGGGCACTGAGGGGGGTTTGGGGTGGGATTTAGGGGATCTGTGCCCCGAGCACTCCCGGGACCCCAAGGTGGGCACTGAGGGGGGTTTGGGGTGGGATTTAGGGGATCTGTGCCCCGAGCACTCCCGGGACCCCAAGGTGGGCACTGAGGGGGGGTTTGGGGTGGAATTTAGGGGATCTGTGCCCCGAGCACTCCCGGGACCCCAAGGTGGGCACTGAGGGGGGTTTGGGGGCACAGAGGGGGGTTTGGGGGCACTGAGGGGGGTTTGGGGTAGGATTTAGGGGATCTGTGCCCCGAGCACTCCTGGGACCCCAAGGTGGGCACTGAGGGGGCTTTGGGGGCACTGAGGGGGCTTTGGGGGCACTGAGGGGGGTTTGGGGTGGGATTTAGGGGATCTGTGCCCCGAGCACTCCCAGGACCCCAAGGTGGGCACTGAGGGGGGTTTGGGGGCACTGAGGGGGCTTTGGGGGCACTGAGGGGGGGTTTGGGGTGGGATTTAGGGGATCTGTGCCCCGAGCACTCCCGGGACCCCAAGGTGGGCACTGAGGGGGGGTTTGGGGTGGGATTTAGGGGATCTGTGCCCCGAGCACTCCCGGGACCCCAAGGTGGGCACTGAGGGGGGTTTGGGGCACTGAGGGGGGTTTGGGGTGGGATTTAGGGGATCTGTGCCCCGAGCACTCCTGGGACCCCAAGGTGGGCATGGGGGGCAGGTTTGGGGGCACTGAGGGGGGGTTTGGGGGCACTGAGGGGGGGTTTGGGGGCACTGAGGGGGGTTTGGGGTGGGATTTAGGGGATCTGTGCCCCGAGCACTCCTGGGACCCCAAGGTGGGCGTGGGGGGCAGGTTTGGGGGCAAAGAGGGGGGTTTTTGGGGGCACAGAGGGGGGTTTTTGGGGGACAGCAGATGGGCAGTGCCCAGGACACTCCCAGGCCCTCAAGGTGGGCACAGGGGGGGAACAGCAGAGATGGGCAGTGCCCAGGACACTCCCAGGCCCCCGAGGTGGACATGGCGTGGCAGAGGAGCTCGGGGTGTCCCGAGGCCGGCGCTGACCCCGTGCCCACCCAGGTGCCCGCGGACGAGGTGTGCGGCTGCCCGCTGGTGCGCGACGTCTTCGAGCTGACCGGGGACTTCTGCCGCGTGCCCAAGCGCAAGTGCCACCGCCACTACTGCTGGGAGAAGCTGCGCCGCGCCGAGGGTGGACCTGGGAGCGCGTCCGCGTGGTGGGTGGCACCGCCCGGGGGGTGCCAGCGTCCCCAAAGTGTCCCCAAAGTGTCCCCAAAGCGTCCCCAAAGCGTCCCCGTGTCCCCGATGGAGGCACCGAGCGCATCCCCCGAAGGTGTTCCCGCATCTCCCGCAGCTCCAGGGGTGTCCCTGTGTCCCCAGGGGGTTCCAGATGTCCCCCATGGTGACCCTAAAGGTGTCCCCAGGGGGTTCCCAGTGTCCCCTGTGGTGACCCTAAAGGTGTCCCCGTGTCCCCAAGGGGTTCCCAATGTCCCCTGTGGTGATCCTAAAGGTGTTCCCATGTCCCCAAGGAGTTCCAGATGTCCTCCATGGTGACCCTAAGGGTGTTCCTGTGTCCCCAGGGGGTTCCCAATGTCCCCTGTGGTGACCCTAAAGGTGTTCCCATGTCCCCAAGGGGTTCCAAATGTCCCCTGTGGTGGCCCTAAAGGTGTTCCCATGTCCCCAGGGGGTTCCAGATGTCCCCTGTGGTGGCTCTAAAGGTGTTCCCATGTCCCCAAAGGGTTCCAAATGTCCTCCATAGTGACCCTGAAGGTGTCCCAGTGTCCCCAAGGTGTTCCAGATGTCCTCCATGGTGACCCTAAAGGTGTTCCTGTGTCCCCAGGGGGTTCCCAATGTCCTCCATGGTGACCCTAAAGGTGTCCCCGTGTCCCCAAGGGGTTCCCAATGTCCCCTGTGGTGACCCTAAAGGGGTTCCATATGTCCCCAGGGGGTTCCCAATGTCCCCCATGGTGGCTCTAAAGGTGTCCCTGTGTCCCCAGGGGGTTCCCAATGTCCTCTGTGGTGGCTCCAGGGGTGTCCCCATGTCCCCAAGGGGTTCCAAATGTCCCCTGTGGTGACCCTAAAGGTGTTCCCATGTCCCCATGGGGTTCCAGGTGTCCTTCATGGTGATCCTAAAGGTGTCCCCGTGTCCCCAGGGGGTTCCCAGTGTCCCCTGTGGTGACCCTAAAGGTGTCCCCGTGTCCCCAGGGGGTTCCAAATGTTCTCCATGGTGACCCCAAAGGTGTCCCCGTGTCCCAAGGAATGTCCTTGGGGGTGGCCCCGTTCCCCCAGCGATGCTGCCCCGGGTGTCCCTCTGTCCCTGAGGGTGTTTTGTGTCCCTGACAATGTCCCCTGTGGTGTCCCCGTATCCCTAGTGGTGGCTCCAAGGCCGTCCCCGTGTCCCCACTGATGTCCTTCACCGTGTCCCCAGGGGGGGTCCCTGTGTCCTCACTGATGCTCCCACGGGTGGTCCCTTGTCACTGGTGCTGTCCCCGTGCCCCCAGCCCTGTCCTGCGTCTCCATGTCCCTTTGTCCCCAGCCTGTCCCCTGTCCCTGTCCCACATTGTCCCATGTCCCATTGTCCCCACACTGTCCTATGTGCCTGTGTCCCCAGCCCGTCCCCTGTCCCTGAACTGTCTCCACATTGTCCCATGTCCCTTTGTCCCCACATTATCCCATGTCCCTTTGTCCCCACGCTGCCCTGTGTCCCCCTGTCCCCTCCCCATCCCCTCCCCGTCCCTGTCCCCTCCCCGTCCCCTCACCATCCCCATCCCCTCTCTGTCCCTGTCCCCTCCCCGTCCCCTCACCATCCCCATCCCCTCACCATCCCCATCCCCGTCCCTGTCCCCTCCCCGTCCCCTCACCATCCCCATCCCCTCACCGTCCCCGTCCCCCTCCCCATCCCCTCACTGTCCCCATCCCCTCTCTGTCCCTGTCCCCTCCCTGTCCCCGTCCCCATCCCCTCACCATCCCCATCCCCTCACCGTCCCCATCCCCATCCCCTCACCATCCCCTCCCTGTCCCCTCCACATCCACATCCCCTCACCGTCCCTGTCCCCTCACTTTCCCTGTCCCCTCCCCATCCCCTCACCATCCCCATCCCTGTCCCGTCCCTGTCCCCTCACTGTCTCTGTCCCCTCCCCATCTCTTCCCCATCCCCTCACCATCCCCATCCCCGTCCCCTCACCGTCCCCATCCCTGTCCCCTCACCGTCCCCTCTCCATCCCCATCCCCGTCCCCGTCCCCTCACCATCCCCGTCCCCTCACCGTCCCTGTCCCCTCTCCATCCCCATCCCCGTCCCTGTCCCCTCACCGTCCCTGTCCCCTCACCATCCCCGTCCCCTCACTGTCCCCATCCCCTCTCTGTCCCTGTCCCCTCCCTGTCCCCGTCCCCATCCCCTCACCATCCCCATCCCCTCACCGTCCCCATCCCCGTCCCCCTCACCATCCCCTCCCTGTCCCCTCCACATCCACATCCCCTCACCGTCCCTGTCCACTCACTGTCTCTGTCCCCTCCCCATCTCTTCCCCATCCCCTCACCGTCCCCATCCCCGTCCCCTCACCGTCCCCCACCCCCGTCCCCTCACCGTCCCCGTCCCCTCTCCATCCCCATCCCCGTCCCTGTCCCCTCACCGTCCCCTCACCGTCCCTGTCCCTGTCCCCTCACCATCCCCGTCCCCGTCCCCTCACCGTCCCCTCACCGTCCCTGTCCCCTCACCGTCCCCATCCCCATCCCCTCACCATCCCCATCCCTGTCCCCTCACCGTCCCCGTCCCCTCACCATCCCCGTCCCCTCACCATCCCCATCCCCGTCCCCGTCCCCTCACCATCCCCATCCCCTCACCATCCCCGTCCCCTCACCGTCCCTGTCCCCTCACCATCCCCATCCCCTCACCGTCCCTGTCCCCTCACCGTCCCTGTCCCCGTCCCCTCACCATCCCCATCCCCGTCCCTGTCCCCTCACCGTCCCTGTCCCCTCACCGTCCCTGTCCCCTCACCATCCCCGTCCCCGTCCCCTCACCATCCCCATCCCCTCACCGTCCCTGTCCCCTCACCGTCCCCGTCCCCTCACCATCCCTGTCCCCGTCCCCTCACTGTCCCCATCCCCTCACTGTCCCTGTCCCCTCACTGTCCCTGTCCCCTCACCGTCCCCGTCCCCTCATTGTTCCTGTCCCCTCACCGTCCCCGTCCCCTCACCGTCCCCGTCCCCTCACCGTCCCTGTCCCCTCACCATCCCCGTCCCTGTCCCCTCACGGTCCCTGTCCCCGCAGTGGTACAAGCTGGACGAGCTCTTCGAGCAGGAGCGCAACGTGCGGGCGGCCATGACCAACCGCGCCGGGCTGCTGGCGCTGATGCTGCACCAGACCATCCAGCACGACCCGCTGACCACCGACCTGCGCTCGGACCGCTGACCACCCCCCCGGGACCCCCACGACCCCCCCACATCCCCTCCCCACATCCCCCCCACGCCCTGCTTCCCGGGTCCTCCCCATCCCCCAATAAATCGGGTGTGAAAAAGGAGTCTGGGGGTGTCTGTGGGGGGGGGGGGGGCATCAGCGGCATTCAGGGGTCGTCCACGAGATCTGTGGGGTCCGTGGGGGTAAATGGGGGCTCCTCTGGGATCTCGGGGCTCCTGGGGGACCCTTTTTGAGAACCTTCGAGACCCCCCCCCCCCGGAGTTTCGGTGCCCCCCCAGATCCTGCAGAGGCCGTGGGGATTCCCAGGGGGGAGGGGTGGGCAATGGGAGCAGCGTCCTTGGGGGGGGGGCTGGGAGGGGTCTCTGGCGGTTTTGGGGGGGGGGGGGGTTCCCAATGGGGCGGAGGGGCCTCGTCGGTGCTCATTAGCATAACCACGCCCACACGGCGCTTCATTAGCATAGCCCGCCTTTTCCGCGTCACGTGCTCCCCCCGCCCCGCCAGTCGCGTATCGCCCCGCCCCTCCCGCGCGGGGCGCATCCCCATTGGTGGATGCCGCGTCACGTGATTCAGAGCACCGCCCTCCCTTCTCTTCCCGCCCGGCGTTTCCTCTTCCGGCGCGGGGCCCCGCCCCCTCCGCCCCCCGCGGCCTCGCGGCGTCGCCGGAGGAAGAGGAGGGGGGAAGAGGAGGAGGAAGAGGAAGAGCTGCGCCACAGGCGGAGGCGGATGGGCACGGTGAGGGGCTGGGGGGCTGCGGGACCGGGCTTGGGCGTGGAGGGGGCAGGGCGAGCGATCCCAGCGGGGAGACGCGGCCGGGAGGGAAAGGCGGGCCCTGAGGGGGGCGGGGGGGGGGGAGCGTTTGTGTGGGGGAAGGGGGCGTGAGGAGGGGAGTTGTGAGGGGGAAGGGGGGTTTGGGGGTCGTTTGGGATGGGGAGGGGGAGTTTGGGGGTTGTTTGGGATGGTGGGGGGGAGTTTTGGGGTGGTTTTGAGGGGAAGGGGGGGTTTTGGGGTGTTTGTGAGGCGAAGAGAGGGGTTTGGGGTGTTTTTGAGGGGAAGGGGGGGGTTTGGGGTGTTTTTGAGGGGAAGGGGGGGTTTTGGGGTGTTTTTGAGGGGAAGGGGGGTTTGGGGCTGTTTATGAGGGGCAGTTTGTGGGGGCGTTGGGCTGTTTGTGAGGGGGAGGGGGGGGTTTTGGGCTGTTTTTGAGGGGGGTTTTGGGGGCTGTTTGTGAGGACAAGGAGCAGGCTTGGGCTGGTTTTGAGGGGCATTTTTGGGCTGTTTTTGAGGGGGGTTTTGGGGGCTGTTTGTGAGGAGAAGGGGAGGTTTTGGGGCTGTTTTTGAGGAGCAGTTCTGGGCTGTTTTTAGGGGCAGTTTTGGGGTGTTTTTTGAGGGATGTTTTTTGAGGGGCATTTTTGGGCTGTTTTTGAAGGCCGTTTGGGCTGTTTGTGAGGGGCATTTTTGGGCTGTTTTTGAGGGGGGTTTTGGGGGCTGTTTGTGAGGAGAAGGGGAGGTTTTGGGGCTGTTTTTGAGGAGCAGTTCTGGGCTGTTTTTAGGGGCAGTTTTGGGGTGTTTTTTGAGGGATGTTTTTTGAGGGGCATTTTTGGGCTGTTTTTTGAAGGCCGTTTGGGCTGTTTGTGAGGGGCATTTTTGGGCTGTTTTTGAGGGGGGTTTTGGGGGCTATTTGTGAGGAGAAGGGGAGGTTTTGGGGCTGTTTTTGAGGGGCAGTTTTGGGCTGTTTTTCAGGGGCAGTTTTGGGCTGGTTTTGAGGGGCATTTTTAGGCTGTTTTTGAGGGGGGCTTTTGGGGGCTCTTTGTGAGGAGAAGAGCAGGTTTTGGGGGCTCCTCCTGCGGGGGAGGGGCGGATTTGGGGATGTGTTTGTGTGGGGGGAGGGGGAGCTGCGTGCGGGAAGGGGGGGGAGGGGGGGGGAGTCAATGGAATCACGTGGGGGAGGGGGCGCGGCCGGGCCGTGTTTGGGGGCGGGGTCCGGGGATGTTTGGGGTCCTGACTCCCATCCCCACCCCGGTCTCCGGGGGTCTCAGCCCCCCCCGCAGGATGGCGGAGGGCTGGTCCGAGTGCCCGGCGCTGGGCCCGGGCTGGCAGCGCCGCGAAGCTTTTCGGAAATCCGGGGCCACCAGCGGCCGCAGCGACACCTACTACAGGAGGTGCCCCTCCCCCAGCCCCGTTTCCCCCTTCCCCCAACCCCCCCCCCCCCCCCACCCAAGGGCACCGCGGACCGCGGCTGGCGCCGGTTCTGCCCTTTCACCCCCACGTGCAGCTCCCTCCTCCCATCCCCCCGTCAGTTTGGGGGCTTCCCCCTAAGCCCTCACCCGCCAGGGGGGGTTCAGGGCCCCTCTGCCATCCCCCACCCTCTCCAGGAGATCCCCGGGGCTGCTTCAGTGTCCCCTTCTTCCCCCCAGCGCTGCACCCCCAAATATTTCCAGTGCCCTCAGTTTTGTCCAGGCCATTCTGAGGATCGGGGGGGGCCTTTTTGGGACCGCAGCAGGAGTTTTGGGGTCTCCTGAGCTGTGTTGGGACCCCCCCCCACCCCCGCTTTTCCCATTCCTCCCCCTGTTTCCCTTTGGCATCTGGGGGCTCCCTCGGGATCAGTGACCCCTTCCCCGGGTTCTGGGTCCCCTCCCCTCGGTTTTGGGGCCCCTTCCTTGGGTTTTGGGCCCCCTCCCGTGACCCGAGACCCCCGGCAGCCCCACAGGGCAGAAGTTCCGCAGCAAGATCGAGCTGCGGCGGTTCCTGGGCCCCGGGCACGACCTGAGCAACTTCGACTTCAAATCGGGGCTGCGGCGGCCCGGCCCCAGCCGGGTACGGGGGCTGGAACCCGGAAGGGGCCCTAAAAACCCCAAAAGAGCCTGGGGGGTGGGGGTGGGGAGGGGAAGCTGCAGCTCCCCTGGGGTTAGGGGGGGTCATCCCTAAAGTGGGGAGGAATTGGGGTGGGGGGGAGAAAGAAATGGGGCAGAGGGAGGAAAAGAGGGGGGGTGAGAAAAAGGAGGAAGGCTTGAGGAGACCCTGAATTGGGGGCGGGGGGGGTCCCTAAATTGGGGAGGGACAGTAATGGGGGGTCTTGAAGTGGGGAGGGGGGTCACAAGGGGTTCTCCCTCCACCCTGTGACACCCCTCCCCCACCATTTTCTGCCTCTCAGCCCAGGAAGAGCCCCAAATGGCGCCTGCCCGCCGGGCCCCTCCCGGAGCCCCCCAAAATCGTCAAGAAGGAGGAGGTGGAGGTGGAGGTGGGCGGGGCTGAGACCGACAAGGCCCCGCCCCTGCCACAGGAGGCCCCGCCCGCATCGGTTCAGGGCCCCGCCCGCATCGGTTCAGGCCCCGCCCGCATCGGTTCAGGCCCCGCCCGCATCGGTTCAGGCCCCGCCCGCATCGGTTCAGGCCCCGCCCCTCCCTGCGCAGGCCCCGCCCCCTCCGGTCGTGGGCCCCGCCCCCTCCTGTCCAGGCACTGCTTCTGCTGGCTCAGGCCACGCCCCCCTCAGTCGAGGCCACGCCCCCTCCCGTTGAGGCCACGCCCCCGCCGGAGCCCCCCCTCCGCAGGACCCGGAAGCGGCCGCCCCCCGGAGCCCCCCCAGGACGGGGTGGTGGCGTGAGTGGGGGACTGGGGGGGGGGTCCCTGGGGGTCGTGGGGTCCCCCAGGTGGGGGTGGAGGTCTCCTGGAACTCGGTGTGGGGGGAGGGGTCCTAGGGAAGGGTGGGGGGTCCCCAGGAGGGGGTGCCCAGGGAAGGGTTGGGGTCCCAGGGGAGGGTGGGGGTCCCCAGGAAGGGGTCCCAGGAGAGGGTGGGGGTCCCAGGGAAGGGTGGGGGTCCCCAGGGGTTCCCTGGGGGAAGTTTGGGGGGAGGTCACTGGGGAGAAATTCAGGGTAGGGGGGTTCCCTCGGGGGGGTTGTGGGATCCCTGGGGGCTGGGGGGTGCCGTGGGGGTGTTGGGGTCCCCCTGCCCCCCCCCAAAATGCCGCCCCCCTCCCCCGCAGGCTCTGCGCCGGCTGCCAGAGCCTCTTCCCGGGGGTGTCGCTGCCCCCCCCAGCGCCGCTGCCGCTGGCTCTGCCCTGACTGCCGTGGTGAGCTTCGGCCTCAGCGCCCCTCCTCCTCATCCTCCTCACGCTCCTGCTCCTTCTGAGGGTTTTCCCCCCTTTTCAAAGCTTTTTCTTTCTTTTTCTCGTACTCATTTCCCTCTTCTTGTCTTTCATTCTCTGCAGTTTTTTCCCATTATCATCATCATCCCCTGAATTGCTTCCACCCTGTGATTATGCTCATTTTATTGTTCTGAAACTTCCCCTTCCTCCTCCCTGATCCTTCCTTGCTTCCTTTTTCCTCTGTTTTGGACCATCCTGGGGAGCAGAGCCGAGGGGGGGGGGGGGGGGGAAGGGGAGGGCTCAGGGAGCTTGGAGGGCTCTGGGGGGGGGATCCCAGGTAAATTGGGGTGACCCTGACCCCCTTCCTCCATCTCCCCCCAGCCCAGAGACGAGACTTCAACCGGGAGCAGCGATTCTACAAGGTACCCCCCAGTCCCCTTGGGGGGGTTTGGGGGGCTGCCGTGCCCCTGGGTGTTCCCCAGATCCCTTGGGTGGGGGTTTGGGGGGGCTGCTGTGCCCCTGGGTGTTCCCCAGTCCCTCAGGGTGGGGGTTTGGGGGGGGCTGCTGTGCCCCTGGGTGTTCCCCAGATCCCTTGGGTGGGGGGTTTGTGGCGCTGCCGTGCCCCCCCAGCCCCTCAGGGTGGGGGTTTGGGGGGGCTGCCGTGCCCCTGGGTGTTCCCCAGTCCCTCAGGGTGGGGGTTTGGGGGCGCTGCCGTGCCCCTGGGTGTTCTCCAGATCCCTTGGGTGGGGGTTTGGGGGGCTGCCGTGCCCCTGGGTGTTCCCCACTCCCTTAAAGGGGTAGTTTGGGGGGGGCTGCCGTGCCCCTGGGTGTTCCCCACTCCCTTAAAGGGTAGTTTGGGGGGGGCTGCCGTGCCCCTGGGTGTTCCCCACTCCCTTAAAGGGTAGTTTGGGGGGGCTGCCGTGCCCCTGGGTGTTCCCCACTCCCTCAGGGTGGGGGTTTGGGGTGCTGCCGTGCCCCCCCAGCCCCTCAGGGTGGGCTTTGTGGCGCTGCCGTGCCCCCCAGACCCCTGACACCCCCCTCCCCACAGCGGGGTGGGCTGTGGCTCGTGCCAGGCCTGTCGCATCCCCGAGGACTGCGGCATCTGCAGCGCCTGCGCCCCGCAACCCCCCCGGGGGCCCCTCCGGGCCCGGCCCGACCCCCAAGTGCCTCCTGCGCCGCTGCCTGCGCATCGTCAAGAAGGTACCGGCCCCCCCCCGTGCCGCTGTCACCCCCCCAGTGCCACCAGCACCCCCGTCCTGGTGTCACCCTCCCTCCCCCCGCGGGTGTCACCCGCACCCCTGGGCTGCTGCTGGGCTGGGTGTCCCCCTTGCCACCTCTTTGTCACCTCCGTGTCCCCTCCTTGGTGTCCCCCTCCTTCTTTGTCCGAGGACACCGGCGCTAATTAACGTTAACCCGTGCTAATTAAGCGTTAGCTGCGTTAATTAACGCTGTGCTCTGATACCCCTCGTTGCTGGGTGTTACTGGGTGTCACCCCACGTTACCTGGGGGTGTCCCATCCTGGTGTCACCCCACGTTCCCTGCAGGGCCTGGGTGCGGCTCCTGTGCTCTCTGCCTGACCCCTGTCCCGCTGTCCCCTGGCTGTGGCTGTGCCTTCTCCCGTTCTTCTCCCCGTTTTCTCCCGTGTTTTCCCGTGTTTTCCCACGTCTATCTGTGTTCTCCCCACCTTCTCCCATATCCTGCCATGGTCACCTGAGCCCTGTCCCCCCCCCCTACCCTGGTTGTGGCTGCACATTCACCCACGTTATCCCACGTTTTTCGGTGTTTTCCCCACGTTTTTCGGTGTTTTCCCACGTTTTTCTGTGTTTCTCCCCGCATTTTCCCGTGTTCTCTGACATTATCCCATGCTGTGCCTCGTGTCCCCACAGGGCCTGGGCTGTGGCTCCTGTTCTGTGTCCCCCTGTCCCCTATGTCCCCTGTCCCCCATCTGTGGCTGTGCATTTTCCCATTTTCTCCTTTCCCGTGTTCTGCCCTGTGTCCCCACAGGGCCTGGGCTGCGGCTCCTGTCCCCCTGTCCTGTGTCCCCGTCCTGTGTCCCCTGTCCCCTGTCTGTGGCTGCGCATTTTCCCATATTTTCCTATTTTCTCCCATATTCTCACATATTTTCCTGTGTTTTCCCACATTTTCCCATGTTCTCCCGTGCCGTGCCCCATGTCCCCGCAGGGCCTGGGCTGTGGCTCCTGTCCCTTGTCTGTGGTTGCACATTTTCCCATATTCTCCTATTTTCTCCCGCATTTTCCCGTGTTTTCCCACATTATCCCACGTTCTCCCGTGCTGTGCCCCGTGTCCCCGCAGGGCCTGGGCTGCTGCCCCTGTCCCCGTGTCCCCCTGTCCCTGTGTCCCCTGTCCTCTGTCTGTGGCTGTGCATTTTCCCATATTTTCCTATTTTCTCCTATTATTTCCCATATTTTCCCATGTTCTTCCACGCTGTGCCCCGTGTCCCCGCAGGGCCTGGGCTGCTGCCCCTGTCCCCCTGTCCCTGTGTCCCCCTGTCCCCGTGTCCCCTATCTGTGCTTGCACATTCTCCCATATTCTCCCATATTCTCCCACATTTTCCCATGTTCTCCCGCACTGTGCCCCGTGTCCCCGCAGGGCCTGGGCTGTGGCTCCTGTCCCCTATCTGTGGTTGCACATTCTCCCATATTCTCCCGTATTTTCCCACGTTCTCCCACGTTCTCCCACGTTCTGCCCCGTGTCCCCGCAGGGCCTGGGCTGCGGCTCCTGCGCCGGCTGCCTGAGCACCGAGGACTGCGGCAGCTGCTGCATCTGCCTGCGCCGGCTGCAGCCGGGCCTCAAGCGCCAGTGGCGCTGCCTGAGGCGCCGCTGCCTGCGCCCCAAGGTGGGACCGCCCCCCGCAATTCACCTTCCCCTCCCCCTCGAGCGCCTCGGGGACCCCCTGGCACCTCCTGCCGCACCCTGGGGTATCCCCTCCTGACCCCCCCACCCCCCCCACCCTGTGTTGTTCCCCCCCCCCACCCCAGAAAGCCAGGGCGGCCAAGAAGACCCAGAGTCCGCGGCCCCTGACAGAGGTGAGTGCGGGACCCCCGGGGGTGGCACAGCCGGGACCCCTGGATGTCCTGGGTGGGGTTGGACCCCTGAGTGCCCCCCCTCACCCCCATTTCCCCCCCTCCCCCCCAGAAGTGGAAGCCCCCCGTGGAGAGGGAGCCCAGTGACGCCTCCAGCACCCGGCAGAGAGTGAGTGGGACCCCCCCCCCCCCCCCCCACCCCCAGAGCACATCCGGGACCCCCCAGCCCCTCCCCCCGCCCCCCCCCACTGACCCCCCTCCCTCCCAGAAGCCGCTGACCAAGGGGAAGGAGAAGAAGAAGCCGGGGCGACCCCCGAAGCCCCCCGGGCCCCGCGGTGGGGCTGGGGTGAGTGACAGCCCCTGGCTCCGCCCCCTGCCCCTTAGCCCCGCCCCCTCTACCCCTGGCCCCGCCCCTCCCGGGGCAGCTATTAGGGGCGGGGGGGGGGGGGGGGGGAAGCCGTAATGCCCTTAATATAAGGGCCTGAAAAAGGGGACAATATTGGGGTGCAGGTACCGTAATTATCCTAAAGGCTGTCCCAGCCCCAATGCCGGGGTTCAGGCTGTGGAATATTGGGGTGCAGGTACCGTAATTATCCTAAAGGCTGTCCCAGCCCTACTGCTGGGGTTCAGGCCATGGAATATTGGGGTGCAGGTACCATAATTACCCTAAAGGCTGTCCTAGGCCCCAGTGCTGGGGTTCAGGCCATGGAATATTGGGATGCAGGTACCGTAATTACTCTAAAGGCCGTCCCAGCCCCAATGCCGGGGTTCAGGCCATGGAATATTGGGGTGCAGGTACCATAATTATCCTAAAGGCTGTCCTAGGCCCCAGTGCTGGGGTTCAGGCTGTGGAATATTGGGATGCAGGTACCGTAATTACTCTAAAGGCCGTCCCAGCCCCAATGCCGGGGTTCAGGCCATGGAATATTGGGATGCAGGTACCGTAATTATCCTAAAGGCTGTCCCAGCCCCAGTGCTGGAGTTCAGGCTGTGGAATATTGGGGTGCGGGTACCGTAATTATCCTAAAGGCCGTCCCAGCCCCAATGCTGGAGTTTAGGCTGTGGAATATTGGGGTGCAGGTACCGTAATTATCTTAAAAGCTGTCATAGGCCCCAGTGCCGGGGTTCAGGCTGTGGAATACTGGGGTGCGGGTACCGTAATTATCCTAAAGGCTGTCCCAGGCCCTAATGCTGGGGTTTGGGCCGTGGAATATTGGGGTGCAGGTACCGTAATTATCCTAAAGGCCGTCCCAGCTCCTAATGCTGGAGTTCAGGCCATTCAATATTGGGGTGCAGGTACCGTAATTATCCTAAAGGCTGTCCCAGGCCCTAATGCTGGGGTTTGGGCCGTGGAATATTGGGGTGCGGGTACCGTAATTATCCTAAAGGCCGTCCCAGCTCCTAATGCTGGAGTTCAGGCCATTCAATATTGGGGTGCAGGTACCGTAATTATCCTAAAGGCTGTCCTAGGCCCTAATGCTGGAGTTCAGGCCATTCAATATTGGGGTGCAGGTACCGTAATCACCCTATGAGCTGTTCCAAGGCTGAACATT
>NW_025963259.1:33259-86660 GCF_020740725.1 Corvus hawaiiensis
CGCCCCAGAGCCGTGCCCAGGATCCCCGGACCCCCCCCAGAGCTGTGCCCAGGACCCCCAGACCCCCCCAGAGCCGTGCCCAGGACCCCCGGACCCCCCCCCCAGAGCCGTGCCCAGGACCCCCAGACCCCCCCCAGAGCCGTGCCCAGGACCCCCGGACCCCCCCCCAGAGCCGTGCCCAGGACCCCCAGACCCCCCCAGAGCCCCGGGGAACCCCCGGACCCCCCCCCCAGATCCATCCCCAGGACCCCCAGACCCCCCCAGAGCCGGGCCCAGGACCCCCAAACGCCCCCAGATCCGTCCCCAGGACCCCCAGACCCCCCCAGAGCCGTGCCCAGGACCCCCAGACCCCCCCAGAGCCATCCCCAGGACCCCCGGACCCCCCCAGAGCCATCCCCAGGACCCCCCCCAGAGCCCACCTTGGCCGCCCGGCCCTGCTCCAGCTCCTGCCCCTTGGCCCCCTCGTGCTCCTTCTCCCGCCACTTCTTGTGCCGGTACCCGGATCTCCAGGGACGGGTCCTTCTCTGGAGACGGGGTCAGAGAGACCCTGAGCCCATCCCTGAGCCCATTCCCACCCCAAATCCCACCTCTGCTGCTGAGACCCCTCCCCTGAAGGATCCACGTCTCCCCCCCTCCCCCAATCCCAGCCCAGCTCCCTCCAATCTGCCATTCAGGACCCCAAAAACCGACACCGACAGCCCCAAAACCGCACTCAGGGGTCTGAGACCCTCCCCAAAAACCACCCAGACCCCCCCAAAGTGTCCCTGGAACCCCCCGGATCAGCCCCCCCCAGCCCCCCTCACACCGCAGCCCAACACTCCTGGATGGGCCCAGAGCCCCCCAGAGCCCCCCAGAGCCCCACCAGAGCCCCCCAAAGCCCCCCAGAGCCCCTCACCACGGCACTGCCACTCCTGGATGGTCCCCAGAGTGCCCCAAAGACCCCCAGAGCGCCCCAAAGCCCCCCAGAGCCCCTCACCATGGCGCTGCCACTCCTGGATGGTCCCCAGAGTGCCCCAAAGACCCCCAGAGCCCCCCAAAGCCCCCCAGAGCCCCTCACCATGGCACTGCCACTCCTGGATGGGCCCCAGAGCACCCCAAAGCCCCCCAGAGCCCCTCACCATGGCGCTGCCACTCCTGGATGGGCCCCAGAGCGCCCCAAAGCCCCCCAGAGCCCCTCACCATGGCGCTGCCACTCCTGGATGGCCCCCAGAGCCCTCCAAAGCCCCCTCACCGCAGCCCAACACTCCTGGATGGCCCCAGAGCCCCCCAGAGCCCCTCACCATGGCACTGCCACTCCTGGATGGGCCCCACAGCGCCCCAAAGACCCCCAGAGCCCCCCAAAGTCCCCCAGAGCTCCCTCACCATGGCACTGCCACTACTGGATGGACCCAGAGCCCCCCCAGAGCCCCCCAAATTCCCCCAGGAGCCCCCCCTCACCGTGGCACTGCCAGCAGTACCACACTCGGATGGACCCTCAAAGCTCCCCAGAGACCCCCCAAAACCCCCCAGAGCCCCCCCAGAGCCCCCTCACTGCAGCATTGCCAGCAGTACCACTCCCGGATGGACCCCCAGAGCCCCCCAGAGCCCCCCTGGTGCCCCCCAGAGCCCCCTCACCGCGGCACTGCTGGCAGTACCACTCGCGGATGGACCCCCAAAGCCCCCCAGAGCCCCCCAGAGCCCCCTCACCGCGGCACTGCCGGCAGTACCACTCGCGGATGGCCTTGGCCATGCGCTCGGTGATGTTGATGCAGTCCCCATGGAACCACTCGTTGCAGTTGTCGCAGCCGCTGCGGGGTGGGGAGGGGAGGGGGGAGACACTGAGACCCTCAGCCCCCTCCCCCCCACCCCCAAAACAGCCCAAAGGGACCCTGCACCCCCCATGCTGCTTCAAGGAACCCCCCTCCCACACCCCCGGGAGCAAAGAGAGCCCGGGACCCCCAGCCCTGTGTCCCCCCGCCATGGAAAGCGCCCCTCCCCCAGAGCCCTCCCATGGCAAAGCAGCCGGGACCCCCCGGAACCCCCCCTCACACCCTGGAGCACCTGGGGGACCCCCCAGACCCCCCCTCACACCCTGGAGCATTTGGGGGACCCCCCAGACCCCCCCCTCACACCCTGGAGCACCTGGGGACCCCCCAGACCCCCCCTCACACCCTGGAGCACCTGGGGACCCCCATTCCCCCCTCACATCCCGGAGCAGCCGTGGACCCCCATTCCCCCCCAGACCCCCCTCACATCATGAAGCAGTTGATGTCGGGCTTGCGGCACACGCAATAAACCGGCGCATTCTCCTCCCCGCCCGGGGCCGCCTCCGCGTCCGAGAACTCGCTGTCCTGGAGGGTAACGGCATGGGGGGGGGTGTCAGGGCCTGGGGGGGTCACCCCGCCGCCTACAGACACCCCAGACACCCTGCCCACCCCCCAACCCCCTCGCTCCCCACTGCAGACCCCGCCCGGGCCCGCACAAAGCCCCGGTTCCCCCCTCCCCACCATCGCCGCCGCCGCCGCCGCCACCGAGGGACGCTCCCGGCTAGGCCCAGCCACGGCCGGAAGCGAGGGCGCGTCCAACTTCCGCTTCCGGGTGAGGGTGCGCCCGCCCACAGCATGGCGGCGGCCAGGGCGGGGAATGGCGGCGGCCAGAGGGAGCCGCCATGTTCGGGGCAGGCGTCACCCAAAGAAACACGCGAGAGACAGCGGCGATGGGACAGCGTTTATTGGGGGACATGGGGGGCACTGGGGACATGGGGGGACACTGGGGACATGTGGGGACACTGAGGGGACAATGGGGGCACTGGGGGCACTGGAGGGTGTACGGGGACATGGGGGACATGGGGGGCACTGGGGACATGGGGGGCATTGGGGGAACATGGGGGGCACTGGGGGGACATGGGGGGCACTGGGGACATGTGGGGACACTGAGGGGACAATGGGGGGCACTGGGGGCATGGGGGGGACATGGGGGGCACTGGGGGCATGGGGGGCCATGGAGGGGCTACTGGGGGCACTGGAGTGTGTACGGGGACATGGGACGACATTGGGGGGACATGGGGGGACATGGAGGGGCTACTGGGGGCACTGGGGGGTGTATGGGGACACTGGGGACATGAGGAAGTCTGGGGGACAATGGGGGCACAGGAGAGATAGGGGGCATTGGGGGGACATGGGGGGGCATGGGGGGCACTGGGGACATGGGGGGCCATGGAGGGGCTGCTGGGGACTTAAGGGGACACTGGGGACATGGGGGGGACACTGGGGACACTGGGGAGAATGGGGACATGAGGGGGACTTAAGGGGACACTGGGGGGACACTGGGGGCACTGGGGAGAATGGGGACATGAAGGGGACTTGAGGGGACCGGGGGACATGAGGGGGGAGGCTTCGGGATCGGAGGGGGGACATGGAAGGACATCGGGACGTAGGGGACACGGCAGGGAGGGAAGTGGGGAACTGGGGGACGGGAGGACACAGGTGCCGTGCGGGTGGCACACGGGTGGCACAGGGGGGTGGCACAGATGGCACACGGGTGGCACACAGGTAGCACAGGTGTGGCACACGGGTGGCACACAGGTGACACAGGTGTGGCACACAGGTAGCACAGGTGTGGCACACGGGTGGCACACAGGTGACACAGGGGTGGCACACAGGGGGTGGCACAGGTGGCACACCGGGGGTGGCACAGGTGGCATACAGGTGACACAGGAGTGGCACAGGTGGCACACAGGTGGCACAGGGGGTGGCACAGGTGTCCCCCGCGTCCCATCCGTCTCGTCCCCCGTCACTCTGGCGGAGCCTCCAGGGGGCGCTGCAGCTCCTGCAGCTCCTCTGCCAACCTGGGGGCGGGGCCAGAGGAAGGGGTGGGGCTGCAGGTGGGCGGGGCCCAGGTGCCAGGGCCACACCTGTCCCACACCTGTCCCACACCTGTCCCACACCTGTACTGGGGGTCACACACCTGTCCTGGGGGGGGTCACACACCTGTCCTGGGGGGGTCACACACCTGTGTCCTGGGGGTCACACACCTGTCCTGGGGGGGGTCACACACCTGTCCTGGGGGGGTCACACACCTGTACTGGGGGTCACACACCTGTCCTGGGGGGGGTCACACACCTGTCCTGGGGGTCACACACCTGTCCTGGGGGGGTCACACACCTGTCCTGGGGGTCACACACCTGTCCTGGGGGGTCACACACCTGTACTGGGGGAGGGGGTCACACACCTGTCCTGAGGGGTCACACACCTGTCCTGGGGGGGTCACAGACCTGTCCTGGGGGGGTCACACACCTGTCCTGGGGGGTCACACACCTGTCCTGGGGGTCACACACTTGTCCTAGGGGGGTCACACACCTGTCCTGGGGGGGGGTCACACACCTGTCCTGGGGGTCACACACTTGTCCTAGGGGGGTCACACACCTGTCCTGGGGGGGTCACACACCTGTCCTGGGGGTCACACACCTGTCCTGGGGGGGTCACACACCTGTACTGGGGGGGGGTCACACACCTGTCCTGGGGGTCACACACCTGTCCTGGGGGGGGGGTCACACACCTGTCCTGGGGGGGTCACACACCTGTCCTGGGGGGGTCACACACCTGTCCTGGGGGTCACACACTTGTCCTAGGGGGGGTCACACACCTGTACTGGGGGGGGTCACACACCTGTCCTGGGGGGGTCACACACCTGTCCTGGGGGTCACACACCTGTACTGGGGGGGGTCACACACCTGTCCTGGGGGGGGTCACACACCTGTCCTGGGGGGGGGGTCACACACCTGTCCTGGGGGTCACACACCTGTCCTGGGTGGGTCACACACCTGTCCTGGGGGGGGTCACACACCTGTCCTGGGGGGGTCACACACCTGTCCTAGGGGGGGTCACACACCTGTCCTGGGTGGGTCACACACCTGTCCTGGGGGTCACACACCTGTCCTGGGGGGGTCACACACCTGTCCTAGGGGGGGTCACACACCTGTCCTGGGTGGGTCACACACCTGTCCTGGGGGGGTCACACACCTGTACTGGGGGGGGTCACACACCTGTCCTGGGGGTCACACACCTGTACTGAGGGGGGTCACACACCTGTCCTGGGTGGGTCACACACCTGTCCTGGGGGGGGGTCACACACCTGTCCTGGGGGTCACACACCTGTCCTGGGGGGGTCACACACCTGTACTGGGGGGGGTCACACCTGTCCTGGGGGGGTCACACACCTGTACTGGGGGGGGTCACACACCTGTCCTGGGGGGGTCACACACCTGTCCTGGGGGTCACACACCTGTACTGGGGGGGTCACACACCTGTCCTGGGGGTCACACACCTGTCCTGGGGGTCACACACCTGTACTGGGGGGGGTCACACACCTGTCCTGGGTGGGTCACACACCTGTCCTGGGGGTCACACACCTGTACTGGGGGGGGTCACACACCTGTACTGGGGGGGTCACACACCTGTCCTGGGGGTCACACACCTGTCTCGGCTCTGCAGGCTCAGCTGCCGCCGGCTCAGCTCCACCTCCAGACGTTGCTCCGCCCCCTCCTGCTCCTGCCGCACCAATCCCCTGCGGGAACGGGGGTTAGGGGGCGGGGCCGTGCCGGAGGGGGCGGGGCCGGAGCTGGGCACTCACATGACCACGGGGACCTCTGCTCCCAGGTGCTCCTCGGCCTCCGTCAGGCAGCGCTCTGGGCAAGGGGGGGACACTGGTCAGCCCAAGGGGACACATCTGGCGATGGGGGGGGGCTACGGTGTCCGGGGGGTCACTCAGGGGCTTGTGAGGGAGGGGCTCAGGTGCCCGAGGACAAACAGCCAGGTGCCCGAGGCTCAGCCAGGTGTTCCATGTGGGGAGCTCGGGAGGTCACTCAGGTGTTGGGTGAAGTCACTGAGGTGTCCAAGGGCATCCCTCAGGTGCCCAGAGGTGTCACGGGGGTCATTCAGGTGCCAGGAGGGACACTCAGGTACTTGAGGGGGGTCCCGGGGGGTCACTCAGGTGTCGGGGGCTCACCCCAGCTCAGCCACTTCTCCCGCATCTTCTCCAGGTGCATCAGTTCAGCCTCCAGGTGGGCTGGGGTCTGTGTGGGGACACGGGTGGGAGGGGGACACAGGTGTGTGTGTGTGACCCCCGGCTGTGCAAGGGCACCCAGGTGTGTGAGGGACCCCCAGGTGTGTGAGGGACCCCAGCCCGGGGCTCACGTGCATGTCCCACATGTGCTTGAGCTCCTCCGTGATGGCCTCGAGCTGCTGGCAGTACTCCCACCTGGGGGTGAGGGGACACGGGGGTGACACGGCGGGCACGTGACCTGTGTGGGTCACCTGGTGCTGCCCCCAGCCCACCTGTGTCCCCCAATCCCACCTGTGTCCCCAGTCCCATGTGTGTCCCCCAGCCCCACCCGTGTCCCCAGTCCCACCTGTTTCCCCCAGTCCCACCTGTGTCCCCAGTCCCACCACTGTCCCCCAGTCCCACCCGTATCCCCCAGTCCCCACCTGTGTCCCCAGCCCCACCTGTATCCCCCAGCCCCACCTGTGTCCCCCAGTCCCCACCTGTATCCCCCCAGTCCCACCTGTATCCCCCAGTCCCACCCGTATCCCCCAGTGCCACCCGTATCCCCCAGTGCCACCTGTATCCTCCAGGCCCCACCCGTATCCCCCAGTCCCACCCGTGTCCCCAGCTCCACCTGTGTCCCCCAGTCCCACCTGTATCCCCAGTCCCACCTGTGTCCCCCAGCCCCCCCTGTATCCCCCAGCCCCACCTGTGTCCCCCAGCCCCACCTGTATCCCCAGTCCCACCTGTATCCCCCAGCCCCACCTGTGTCCCCCAGCCCCACCTGTATCCCCAGTCCCACCTGTATCCCCCAGTCCCACCACTGTCCCCCAGTCCCACCCGTATCCCCCAGGCCTCACCTGTGTCCCCCAGTCCCCACCTGTGCCCCCAGCCCCACCTGTGTCCCCCAGGCCCCACCTGTGTCCCCCAGTCCCACCCGTGTCCCCCAGTCCCACCTGTGTCCCCAGCTCCACCTGTGTCCCCCAGCCCCCCCGTATCCAGTCCCACCTGTGTCCCCCCAGTCCCACCTGTATCCAACCTCACCTGTGTCCCCAGTCCCACCTGTGTCCCCCAGCCTCACCTCTGTCCCCAGCCCCACCTGTGTCCCCCAGCCCCACCTGTGTCCCCCAGCCCCACCTGTATTCCCCAGTCCCACCTGTATCCCCAGTCCCACCACTGTCCCCCAGTCCCACCCGTATCCCCCAGGCCCCACCTGTGTCCCCCAGCCCCACCTGTATCCCCCAGCCCCACCTGTGTCCCCCAGTCCCACCTGTATCCCCCAGCCCCACCTGTATCCCCAGCCCCCCCTGTATCCCCCAGCCCCACCCGTGTCCCCCAGCCCCACCTGTATTCCCCAGTCCCCACCTGTGTCCCCAGTCCCACCCGTGTCCCCCAGCCCCACCTGTATTCCCCAGTCCCCACCTGTGTCCCCCAGTCCCACCTGTGTCCCCCAGCCCCACCTGTATCCCCAGCCCCACCTGTGTCCAGCCCCACCTGTGTCCCCAGCCACACCTGTATCCCCCCAGTCCCACCTGTATCCCCCAGTGCCACCCGTATCCCCCAGCCCCACCCGTGTCCCCCAGCCCCACCCATGTCCCCCAGCCCCCCCTGTATCCCCCAGTCCCACCCGTGTCCCCCAGTCCCACCTGTATCCCCCAGCCCCACCTGTGTCCCCAGCTCCACCTGTGTCCCCCAGTCCCACCTGTGTCCCCAGCTCCACCTGTATCCCCCAGTCCCACCCGTGTCCCCCAGTCCCACCTGTGTCCCCCAGTCCCACCTGTGTCCCCAGCTCCACCTGTGTCCCCCAGGCCCCACCCGTGTCCCCCAGTCCCACCTGTGTCCCCCAGTCCCACCTGTGTCCCCAGCTCCACCTGTGTCCCCCAGCCCCCCCTGTATCCAGTCCCACCTGTGTCCCCCCAGTCCCACCTGTATCCCCCAGCCCCCCCTGTATCCAGTCCCACCTGTGTCCCCCAATCCCACCCGTATCCCCCAGCCCCACCTGTGTCCCCAGTCCCACCCGTGTCCCCCAGCCCCACCCGTGTCCCCAGCCCCACCTGTATCCCCCAGCCCCACCTGTATCCCCCAGCCCCACCCGTGTCCCCCAGCCCCACCTGTATTCCCCAGTCCCCACCTGTGTCCCCCAGTCCCAGCTGTGTCCCCAGCTCCACCTGTGTCCCCCAGGCCCCACCTGTATCCCCCAGTTACACCTGTATTCCCCAGTGCCACCTGTATCCCCCAGTGCCACCTGTGTCCCCCAGTCCCACCTGTATCCCCCCAGTCCCACTTGTATCCCCCAGTGCCACCTGTATTCCCCAGTCCCACCTGTGTCCCCCAGTCCCACCTGTATCCCCAGCCCCACCTCTATCCCCAGTCCCACCCGTGTCCCCCAGCCCCACCTGTATCCCCCAGCCCCACCCGTGTCCCCCAGCCCCACCTGTATTCCCCAGTCCCCACCCGTGTCCAGCCCCACCTGTGTCCCCCAGCCCCACCTGTATCCCCAGTCCCACCTGTGTCCCCCAGCCCCACCTGTGTCCCCCAGCCCCACCTGTATTCCCCAGTCCCCACCTGTGTCCCCCAGTCCCAGCTGTGTCCCCAGCCCCACCTGTGTCCCCCAGGCCCCCCACCTGTATCCCCCAGTGCCACCTGTATTCCCCAGTCCCACCTGTATCCCCCAGCCCCACCTGTATTCCCCAGCCCCACCTGTATTCCCCAGTCCCACCCGTATCCCCCAGCCCCACCTCTATCCCCAGTCCCACCCGTGTCCCCCTGCCCCACCTGTATCCCCCAGCCCCACCCGTGTCCCCCAGCCCCACCTGTATCCCCAGCCCCACCTGTGTCCAGCCCCACCTGTATCCCCCAGCCCCACCCGTGTCCCCCAGCCCCACCTGTATCCCCCAGTCCCACCCGTGTCCCCCAGCCCCACCTCTGTCCCCCAGCCCCACCTGTGTCCCCGGCGCAGGTGTCGGAGCTGCTCCCACTGCTGCTCTGTCCCTTCCAGGTCCTGCTGCTGCTCCAGGCAGAGCCTCCTGTGCCTGCGGGGGTCAGGGCTCACCAGGTGTGTTTGGGGGGCAGTCAGAGGTGGGCACAGGTGAGGTTGAGGAGGGTCACAGGTGTCCCCACTCACCTCTGACCTTTGGCCTCCACATCCTTCCCCTGCAGCTGCGCTCTCCACAGTGACTCTGGGGGGGTTGGGGGGTCAGGACGATGTCGGGGGTCACAAGGGTTGAGGTCAGGGAGGTTGGAGGGGATCAGGGGGGTTGGAGGGCTCAGGGAGGATTATGGGGGGTCAGGGGGGTCCCTCTGTGGGGGGGACACACAGCAGGGGTCACCCCCTCTGGGGGAGGTGGGGGTGCCACAAGGGTCAGGGAATTGTGGGGGTCAGGAAGGATCTGGAGGGGTCAAGGGGGTCAGAGGTTCAGGGGGCATCAGGGGAAGGTTTGGGAGGGGGCACAAAGACTCCAGGGCCCCCTGGGCTCACCCTGGGCCTGCTTCCAGAGCCCCTCCAGCGCCTCTTCGTGCTGCTCCACTGTGGGGAGGGGGGAGTCAGCTGGGACCGGGGACTCCTGAGCCCTCTGTGTCCACGAGCCACTCAGGGTCCCTACATAAGCACCCAACCCCACAGACCCCTCTGTGTGTCCCCAGCCCTCAGTGTCCCCCTCCAGACCCCTCAGGGATCCCCCAGCCCTCTCAGTGTCCCCCTCCAAACCTCTCAGTGTCCCCCCCCAGGTGACTCACGCTGCTCCAGGTTCTGGCGCAACCCCTCACTGCGGTCTTGTGCCTTCAGCAGCTCCTGCGCCATGGCCTGACGGACTGTGGGACACGGTGGGATGGACAGAGGGACGTGTGGGACATGGGGAGATGAGGAGACATGGCGGGCACATGAGGGAGCATAGGAGGACATGAGGGACATGTGGAACACGGGAACATGGGGGGAACACAGGGCTCCTCAGGCTCACCTTTCTTCAGGCTGTGGATCTGCCTCAGCACCACCTCCAACCGTGGGTTCCCCCCAGGGGGACCTGAGGGGGGAACTGGGCAGGACACAGGGACACTGTGTCCCTTAAGGACACCTGGGAGCACCTTGTCCCTGGGACGGGGGGACACGGACACACACGGTGGTCTCAGGGGGTCTCGCCCGTAGAGCCCCTCGCTGAGTGGGTCCATGTCCATCACTGCAGCCTGGAGGGACACGGTGGGGACATAGGGGTACATGGGAGGGAACATGGGCGACACGGGGGATGATGATGGTGGGCGCTGCTTTGTCCCCTCCTGTCCCCTTGTCATCTTCTTCGTTCCCCTTTTCCCACCCTCAGCCCCACATTTTCTGTCACGTTTCACCATTTCCTCCCTCCTCCTTTCTTCTCCCCAGTTCCCCCCAGTTCTGCTGCCTCCTTCCTCCAGTTCCTTCTGCCTGTCCCTTCCATCTCTGTCCTTCCTTTCCCTCTCCAGTCCTTTCCCCTCTTGCTCCATTTTCTGTCACCCATTCCCTTTCCAGTCCCCTTTTCACACTTTTTCTCTCTTGTGTCCTTACACTTCGTTTTCATCACCCATTTCCCCTCACCTTCTGCAGCTTTGTCAGCTCCTCCCCTTCCCTTTCCCTCACATTTTCCTGCCCTTTTTCCCTCAGCTTTTCCTACCTTTTTCCTCTCACATTTTCCCGCCCCTTCCCCCTCAGCTTTCCCCCTCACGTTTTCCCGCCCTTTTCCCCTCATGTTTTCCCGCCCTTTCCCCCTCACGTCTTCCCGCCCTTTTCCCCTCACATTTTCCTGCTTTTCCCCCTTATTTTTCCCCGTTTTCCTACCCTTCCCCCTCATGTTTTCCTGCCTTTTCCCCCTCACATTTTCATGCCTTTTCCCTTCATATTTTCCTACCTTTTTCCCCTCACATTTCCCTGCCCTTTCCCCCTCACACTTTCCTACCCTTTCCCCCTCAGCTTTTCCCCTCACGTTTTCCTGCTTTTTACCTTCATATTTTCCTGCTTTTCCCCCTCATTTTTCCCTGTTTTCCTACCCTTCCCCCTCATGTTTTCCTGCCTTTTCCCCCTCACATTTTCATGCCTTTTCCCTTCATATTTTCCTACCTTTTTCCTCTCACATTTCCCTGCCCTTTCCCCCTCAGGTTTTCCCCCTCACGTTTTCCCACCCTTTTCCCCTCAGCTTTTCCCCTCAGGTTTTCCCACTTTTTACCCTCACATTTTCCTGCTTTTCCCCCTCATTTTTCCCTGTTTTCCCACCCTTCCCCCTCATGTTTTCCTGCCTTTTCCCCCTCACATTTTCA
This sequence comes from Corvus hawaiiensis, assembly GCF_020740725.1. NCBI lineage: Eukaryota > Metazoa > Chordata > Aves > Passeriformes > Corvidae > Corvus > Corvus hawaiiensis. The sequence continues at coordinate 44,558 of NW_025963259.1, forward strand.
TGCCTTTTCCCTTCATATTTTCCTACCTTTTTCCTCTCACATTTCCCTGCCCTTTCCCCCTCAGGTTTTCCCCCTCACGTTTTCCCACCCTTTTCCCCTCAGCTTTTCCCCTCAGGTTTTCCCACTTTTTACCCTCACATTTTCCTGCTTTTCCCCCTCATTTTTCCCTGTTTTCCCACCCTTCCCCCTCATGTTTTCCTGCCTTTTCCCCCTCACATTTTCATGCCTTTTCCCTTCATATTTTCCTACCTTTTTCCTCTCACATTTCCCCACCCTTTCCCCCTCACGTTTTCCCGCCCTTTCCCCCTCAGCTTTCCCCCTCAGGTTTTCCTGCCCTTTCCCCCTCACGTCTTCATGCCTTTTCCCTTCATATTTTCCCACCTTTTCCCCCTCAGCTTTTCCCCTCAGGTTTTCCTGCCCTTTCCCCCTCACGTCTTCATGCCTTTTCCCTTCATATTTTCCCACCTTTTCCCCCTCACATTTCCCCACCCTTTTCCCCTCACATTTTCCTGCTTTTCCCCCTCATTTTTCCCTGTTTTCCCACCCTTCCCCCTCATGTTTTCCTGCCTTTTCCCCCTCACATTTTCATGCCTTTTCCCTTCATATTTTCCTACCTTTTTCCTCTCACATTTCCCCACCCTTTCCCCCTCACATTTTCCTGCTTTTCCCCCTCATTTTTCCCTGTTTTCCCACCCTTCCCCCTCATGTTCTCCTGCCTTTTCCCCCTCACATTTTCATGCCTTTTCCCTTCATATTTTCCTACCTTTTTCCTCTCACATTTCCCCGCCCTTTCCCCCTCAGCTTTTCCCCTCAGCTTTTCCCGCCCTTTTCCCCTCACATTTTCCTGCTTTTCCCCCTCAGCTTTTCCCCGTTTTCCTACCCTTCCCCCTCATGTTTTCCTGCCTTTTCATATTTTTCTACCTTTTTCCTCTCACATTTCCCCACCCTTTCCCCCTCAGGTTTTCCCACCCTTTTCCCCTCACGTTTTCCCGCCCTTTTCCCCTCACATTTTCCTGCCCTTTTCCCCTCACATTTTCCCCTCGGGTTTTCCTACCTTTTTCCTCTCACATTTTCCTGCCCTTTCCCCCTCATGTTTTCCCGCCCTTTCCCCCTCAGGTTTCCCCCTCACGTTTTCCTGCCCTTTTCCCCTCAGCTTTTCCCGCCCTTTTCCCCTCACATTTTCCTGCTTTTCCCCCTCATTTTTCCCTGTTCTCCTACCCTTCCCCCTCATGTTTTCCTGCCTTTTCCCCCTCACGTTTTCACACTTTTCCCCTTCATATTTTCCCCCTTTTTCGCCTCACATTTCCCCACCCTTTTCCCTCATGTTTTCCCACCCTTCTCCCCTCACATTTTCCCACCATTTTCTGTCCACTCTTCGCCCTCATTTCTCCTTTTCCAGCTGTTTCTGTCCTTTCCTGATGCCGTTTTTTGTTTCCTTTCCACCCCCAGTCTGTCACTTCTTCCAGCCTTTTCTCTTCCCTCTTTTCTGCTCCCTTTCCCGTCTATTTTTGCCCTCCATTTCTAGTCACCTCTTCCAGCCTTTCCTGTCACATTTTCCCACCGTTTTCTCACGTGTTTTCCCACTGAATTCTATCCCCTCCTCCCTCTCTTTTCTGTCCCATTTTCCCTCTTTTCTGTCCCCTCTTACCCACCTTTTTCCGTCAGGTTTTCTCCCCATTTTCTCTCCCGCATTCCCCTCATTTTCAGTTCCCTTTTCCCCCTTCTCTGTCCCATCTCCCCCCTGTTCTCATCTCCTCTCCCCCCTTCCTTCACCCCCTCAGCCCTCAGGCTGTGTCCCTGCCATCCCCCCACCCCTGTGTTCCCGTCCCCCCGTCCCCTCACCCTTCAGGACGTGTCCCCTCATCCCCCAGTCCCCCCGGACTCAGGACTCTCCCCGGGGTCTCAGTGTTTATTGTCAGCCCTCGGGCTCGGGCCCCTCGGGGCGCGTGGGTGCAGCAGTGAACGGTGCCGGGTAGCGGATGAACAGCCAGTCCTCCTCCTTCTTGAGCCAGCGCAGCAGCTTGGTCAGCACCGCGATGGCGCCTGCCTTCGTCACCAGCGGGCTGAAGCAGCTGTACAGCTCGAACTTGCTGGTCACCTGTGGGAACCCACGCCTGTTAATGCTGGGACCTACCGGTGACACTGCCAGTGAGCATCCCATTAACTGTGGGATCTACTGGTGACACTTCCAGTGAGCATCCCATTAACTGTGGGACCTACTGGTGACACCGCCAGTGAGCATCCCATTAACTGTGGGACCTACTGGTGACACTTCCAGTGAGCATCCCATTAACTGTGGGACCTACTGGAGACACTGCCAGTGAGCATCCCATTAACTCTGGGACCTACTGGTGACACCGCCAGTGAGCATCCCATTAACGCTGGGACCTACTGGTGACACCGCCAGTGAGCATCCCATTAACTGTGGGACCTACTGGTGACACCGCCAGTGAGCATCCCATTAACTGTGGGACCTACTGGTGACACCGCCAGTGAGCATCCCATTAATGCTGGGACCTACAGGTGACACCGCCAGTGAGCATCCCATTAACTGTGGGATCTACTGGTGACACCGCCAGCGAGCATCCCGCTGACTGTGGGACCTACTGGTGACACCGCCAGTGAGCATCCCATTAACGCTGGGACCTACTGGTGACACTTCCAGTGAGCATCCCATTAACTATGGGATCTACTGGTGACACCGCCAGTGAGCATCCCATTAACTGTGGGACCTACTGGTGACGCTTCCAGTGAGCATCCCATTAACTGTGGGACCTACTGGTGACACCACCAGTGAGCATCCCGCTGACTGTGGGATCTACTGGTGACACCGCCAGTGAGCATCCCATTAACTGTGGGATCTACTGGTGACACCGCCAGCGAGCATCCCGCTGACTGTGGGATCTACTGGTGACACCGCCAGGGAGCATCCCATTAACTGTGGGACCTACTGGTGACACTGCCAGCGAGCATCCCGCTGACTGTGGTTATGCCACCACATCCCGTTAACTCTGGGACCTCCTGACAGCGCTGACACCCAGCATCCCGTTAACGGTGGGATCTCCCGACAGCACGAACACGCGCTGCCGACTCCAGGACCTCCTGACAGAGCCGCTTTCTGCTCCCTCTGCTGCTGGCTCCTTCCCCGCAGCTCACCCAGGCCAGGAGCGTCTCCTTCTCAGCCACGTGGTAGAGCAGGCGCAGGGGCCGGTGCGGGCTGTGCACGCGGCTGTGCAGGTAGTGGTACAGGTCGAAGAGCCGGTGCTGCTCCTCCTCGCTGGTGTAGGGCTCCTCCAGCTCGGGGCTGCCGCCAGTGAGGGAGGACGAGGGGGGACACGGGCGTCAGGTGAACACCGGCGACACCCCCGCCCCCCCAATTCTGGGGTGTATCCCTCCCTCCCCTCCAATCCCCGCACCTGGTGAACTGCGGCAGCTGCTGCATCTCCTCCGGCCCCTCCAAGGGCTTGTAGAGGAAGTGCCGGAGCTCGGGGGCGCCGGGGCGGGACGGGCCGTACCCCGCTCCCCCGCGCACGGCCGCGGCCAGCTCGGCCAGCCAGCCCTGCGCCCGCAGCGTGTCCTCCAGCTGCCGCCGGCACGCGGCCGCCGCGTAGAAGCCTTCGCGCTCCGTGGACAGCAGGATCAGCGTCACGCCGCCCTCCTCCTCCTCCTCCTCCTCCTCCTCGCCCAGCCGCGCCGCGTAGGCGTAGAAATAGCCGTCGGGGTTGAAGCGGGGCAGGCACACGGGGGTCCACACCTCGCCCGCCCCCGCGCCCGCCCCGCCGCCCAGCAGGTTGAGCAGCAGGTGCAGGTCGCTGGCGCAGAGCCGCCCGCCCTCGGCCAGCGCCCGCTGCCGCGCCGCCGTCACCAGGCGGCCCCGGGCCGCCAGCACGGCCAGGGCGGGCGCGGGGCGAGCGGCGGCGGCGGAGCGGCGCAGGGCCCCGGACACGGCGCGGCGCAGCCCCCCGGGCAGGGGCAGGCACCGCGCGGCCCCCAGCAGCAGCCGCCCGTCCGCCGCCGCCCCGCACAGCAGCCGGTCCAGCACGGCCTCGGCGCCCGCCAGCAGCCGGCGCAGGTCGAAGCCGCGGCGCCGCGCGAAGACGCGGGCGATGCCCCCGCGGGTCAGCAGCGACAGGATCTGCTCGTGCACGAACGCCAGCTCCCGCCGCAGCTGCGCCGCCGACTGCCGCGTGCGCGACACCGACACCAGCAGCAGCGGGCCCCGCTGCTCGAACACCAGCGTGCGGTCCTCTGCGGGGCGAGAGAGGGGACGCGGCGGTCACACGCGGTGCGGGGACGCGGCGGGGCTCGGGGGAATGGGTGTTTTGGGGGGAGGCAGAGCTGGGTGGGTGTTGTTAGGAGGAATGTGGTTGGTTTTGGAGGTTGTTTTTTGGCAGGGTGGCAGTACGCTGGAAGGGGTTTGGGGGGGAAGAGAGCTTTGGGGGGCTGGTTGTGCCTGGCGGGGCTGTTTAGGTAGATTCGGCTGTAGCTAGGACAGGTGGTTTTGGGGGTGGGATGTTGTGTTTGGAGGGGCTGTTTTGAGCAGGGATGGCTGTTCCTGTGGGGGCTGCTTCAGGGGTACCTGGGGGCGGGACTGTGCAGGTTTGGGGCTTCCATATCCACCCCCCCGCTGCCCCCGTACCGGAGCAGATGGCACGGATGGCGTTGCCGCCGCTCTGGATGAAGGACACGAGGGCCATCATGACACCCATGGTGGCCGCCAGTGCCTCCTCGTTGCCGTGCCGGGAGTAGATCGGCTTCCCGGCCTCGCTGAGCACGAACACGTGTTTGCGCCGCGCCCGCCAGCCCGCAGCCGCCACGTCCTCGTCCGCGCCGCGCCGCCCGCCCGGGCCTGACGTGGCCGCCGCCGCCGTCACTGCCGCCGTCACCTCCTCCTCTTCCTCCCCGGGGTGACACGCTGGGGATGTCACCGCTGCTGTCACCTCCTCCTCCTCTTCCTCCCCGGGGTGACACGCTGGGGATGTCACCGCTGCCGTCACCTCCTCCTCCTCTTCCTCCCCGGGGTGACACGCTGGGGATGTCACCGCTGCTGTCACCTCCTCTTCATCCCCTACGGGAGGACATGCTGGGGACGTTACTGCCATGGTCATCTCCTCCTCCTCACCAGGTTGAACGCCCGGGGATGTCACTGTTGCTGTCACTGTTGCTGTCACCGCTGCTGTCACCTCCTCCTCCTCCTCATCCCCAATGGGGAGACACTCCAGGGATGTCACCGCTGTGGTCACCTCCTCGTCCTCACCGGGATGACACCCCTGGGACGTTATGGCTGCTTCTGCTGTCACGGCTGCCACCACATCCTCGTCCCTGCCGCACGGCCCACCTGGGGATGTCATGGCCACTGCCACCTCCTCCTCCTCCCTCTCACCGGGGTGGCACCCCAGGGACACTGTGGCTGCCGCCACTGCTGCCATCTCCTTGTCCTCCTCCTCCTCATCCCCGGCAGGGTGACACGTGGGTGACGGCATGGCTGCCACTGCTGCCACCTCTTCCTCCTCATCCTGCCCACTGCGGTGACCACTCGGGGCCGCCGTGTCCTCTGTCCTCACCGGCTCCATCTCTGCCACACCTGTGACCAGCAGGGGGCGCCGGGGCGGTGCCTGCGCACCTGAGCGGCCCCACCCTGCCCCCACCCAGGGAGGCTCCGGGGTCCTGGGCGCTGCCCCCGCCAAGGCACCTGTGGGGGGCGTGGGGTGGGGTCCTCAGGGGGCGGGGCTCCACCGGCCCCGCCCCGCCCCCAAACCACACCCTGTGGCCACACCCCCTGCCCCATCCGGTAGGCGCCAGCCCTGGTGGTCTTCCCACTAGGCCACGCCCACGGGCACCAAGCCACGCCCCCCCCGAGCCTGACCCCGGAACACCCCACAGCCACACGTGTCTCCCAGGCCACGCCCCTACAGCGAAGCCACGCCCACACAGCACCAAGCCCCGCCCCCTGCAAGCAGCACGGCCCGGTAACCCCGCCCCCGGGGGGGGGTCTGCTAAGCCCCGCCCCCAGCAGCAGCCACGCCCCGGGACCCTCGGGGCCGCCCCGCCCCCTCACAAAAGCCCCGCCCCCCGGCGCGATCTCCCCCCGGCCGCGCTGGCCCCGCCCCGCGCCGTGCCCGCCCCCTCCGGCCCCGCCCCCTCCGGCCCCGCCCCGCGCTGTCCCCGCCCCGCGCGCGCTCACCGGCCCCGCTCCCGCTCCCGCCGCCACCGCCGCTTCCGGGGCCGCCGCGCCGCGCGCCCCGTGACGTCACCGCGCCACCACCCCCACCAATCAGCGCGCGGCGCGGGGGAAGGGGGCGCGGCCGCCGCACGCCGACCAATCAGCGAGCGCGGGGCGGGGCCGGGGGCGGGGCCTAAGGAGTGACGCCTCTTTTGGCGGGTTCTCCCGCTCCGCCCCCTTCCCTCGTTACCCTGTGACGTCACACGGGGCGGGGCCTGCACGGTCAGCCTCGTGACAAGGGGCGGGGCCAGAGGGACCCCAAAGAGCTTTAGGGGGCCCCAGAGGTTCTATAGGCACCCCCAAAGAGCTTTAGGGGCCCCAGAGGTTCTATAGGCACCCCCAAAGAGCTTTAGGGGACCCCTGAGGTTCTATAGGCACCCCCAAAGAGCTTTAGGGGGCCCAGAGGTTCTATAGGCACCCCCAAAGAGCTTTAGGGGACCCCTGAGGTTCTATAGGCACCCCCAGCACAGCTTTAGGGAGCCCCAGAGGTTCTATAGGGACCCCCAAAGGGCTTTAGGGGACCCCTGAGGTTCTATAGGCACCCCCAAAGAGCTTTAGGGGGCCCCAGAGGTTCTATAGGCACCCCCAGCACAGCTTTAGGGGGCCCCAGAGGTTCTATAGGCACCCCCAGCACAGCTTTAGGGGGCCCCAGAGGTTCTATAGGCACCCCCAAAGAGCTTTAGGGGGCCCAGAGGTTCTATAGGCACCCCCAAAGGGCTTTAGGGGGCCCAGAGGTTCTATAGGGACCCCCAGCACAGCTTTAGGGGGCCCCAGAGGTTCTATAGGCACCCCCAGCACAGCTTTAGGGGACCCCAGAGGTTCTATAGGCACCCCCAGCACAGCTTTAGGGGACCCATGCAGCACCGCAGAGGCTGCAGGATCCATAAGGAGCCGCAAAATCTCCACATCAGCCCCGGGGGGGGCCTCACAGAGGCTCTATAGGGTCTGTAAAGCCCCCCCAAGGGCATTAGGGACCCCAAGAAGCCCCGCAGAGCCCCTAAACCGTCTCTGCAGATGCTGCAGTGTCCATAGGGGCCCCCAGGACCCCCCAAAGGTGCCACAGGGACTCCCCTGGGGGAGCTTCAGGCCCCCCCCTCGGGTGCAGCCCAGGGGCGCGGCTCCAGCCGGGGGCGGGGCCTGGGGGCGACTGAAAACCCCCCAGGTCCCCTCCGTGCCCCGCACACCTGAGACCCCCCCGATGGCTCCTCCACCGCCCCCCGGCCACCTGAGCCTGGCCCGCGGGGTCCAGGTGAGAGGGAGCACGGGGACCCCGGGACCCGGGGGGTGCAGCCGGGAGCTCAGGGGGCCGCGGGCATCCGGGGCGGGGTGGGGGCACGAGGGCGGCCGCGACACTTCCTGCCCCCGGAAAGGGGAAGTGAGAGCAGGGACCCGGCTGGCCTGGGGGGGGGCGGGGGACACCCCAAGAGATCGGGGGGTCCTGAGAAGTCCGGGGGAACGCGGCAGCTCCGGCAGCCCCCATTTGGGGGGGCCGCAGGTGACCCCCTGCCTCCGCAGCCCCCCCTGTACCAGGACGCCGTGGCCCGCCGGGCCCTGCGGCCCACCTTGCTCAGGTGAGTGCTGGCGGCCGCTCCGCTTCTGGGGACGGGGGGGCCGGGCAGGGTCCCTTCCCTGGCGGTGCCTGCCCTGTACCCAGGAGCGTCTCGGTGCCGGCCGAGCCCCCCGCGCCCCCCGCCATGGAGGTCACCTACGCCGTGGTCAACAAGCCCCGCCGGGGGGGCGGGGCCGCGGGACGAGGCCCCTCCCCATTGGACCGAGACCACGCCCCCTTCGCACGAGACTCCGCCCCCTCGGGCACGTGCTCGCTCCCGGGCAGCCCCGTGCGCCGCCCCTCCCCCAGCCCGGCAGGTGAGTGGGGGTCTGGGGGGGGGGGGGTCCCAGGGGTCCCCAGGACAGAGGGGTCTGACCCTGATTACCCCCCACCCCCCCAGGCTCCCCCAGACCCACTGACGGCGCCTACGAGGTCGTGACGCCCCCCGCAGAACCCCCCCCTGCAGACCCCGGCAGCGGCCCCTGCCTCGGTGAGCATGGGCGGGGGTCCCCGGTGTCCCGGGGGGGTCAGAGGATGGACAGCAGTGTCCGGCCCTGCCTCACTGACCCCCTCCCCTCCCCCCCTCAGGGTTTAACTTCCGCATCGGGAAGCCCAAGGGCCCGCGGGACCCCCCGGCCGAGTGGTCCCGCGTGTGAGGGGGGGGCCGGATCCCGGGGTCCCCCCCCTCACCTCCGCAGAGGAGGGGCCACAGCAGAGCCCGGCCGGTCCTTACAGAGGCCGACTTAGAGAAAAACCATTTATTGTGCCAAATAAAAACCCATTCCCATTGACCCAGACATGCCTGGTGCACTCCCAGGCGTCCAGAGGGGGCTCAGCTACCGAGGTGCTCTCAGCTCTCCAGGTGGGTCCCACCTGCCCGGGGGGGTCCCGGGGGGGTTCTCCAGGTGCTCGGGAGGGTCCTGGGGGGCTCAGGTGGCGCTGAGCAGGCGGCGCTTGGGGGCCGTGGCCGTGTACGGGTGCCAGCGCCACTCCACGTCGGCCGCGTCCCCCTGCTCCAGGGTCCCCAGGCGGATCAGGTAGGCTGGGGGGACACGGGAGGGGGGTTGGGACACTTGGGGACACAGGGGGACCCTCTTAGGGGGCAGCAGGGGACACTCACGCCGCAGCTGGAAGCGGGGTCCCACCTCCTCCAGCTCCACCGTCCGGCCCCGGCGCCGGTACACGTGGTTCCTGTGGGGAGGGGGGGGGTCAGAGGGGCCCAGCGGGGGGGTCTGTCCGTGTCCCCGTGTCCCCACGCGTCACCCACCGCACTAAAATGACGTCGTCCTCGTTGGCGAACGTCACCACGCGGCGGCTGTCGGGGCGTGGGACGGGGAACAGGTGCTTCAGGATGGTCCCAACCTAAGGGGGCCAAGGGGGGCAGGAACGGGGTCACCCCACCCTGGGCACCTCCTGTGTTCTCCCAGTGTCCTCAACTTAATGGGGACAATGGGACAGGAACGGGGTCACCCCACCTTGAGCACCTCCTGTGTCCCCCAAGTGTCCCCAACCTAAGGGGGGCAAGGGGGGCAGGAACGGGGTCACCCCACCCTGGGCACCTCCTGTGTTCTCCCAGTGTCCTCAACTTAATGGGGACAATGGGACAGGAACGGGGTCACCCCACCTTGAGCACCTCCTGTGTCCCCCAAGTGTCCCCAACCTAAGGGGGGCAAGGGGGGCAGGAACGGGATCACCCCACCCTGAGCACCTCCTGTGCTCCCCCCAGTGTCCCCATTTCCTCCCTCATGTCCCCCCAGTCCCCCCCAGACCCCTCACATCCCCCCAGGTGTGTGTCCCCCCCCCATTCCCAGTGCCCCCCTGGCCATACCCTTTTTCCCAGAGTGGAGTCCAGGCGCAGCAGCAGCAGATGGGGGGCGGCCAGCGGGGCCCCCCCGAGCCCCCCGACCTCCTGGCGCAGCACGGCCCCGCTCAGGGTGAAATGGGCCGTGGGGCCGTGGGGCAGGTGGGACACGGTCAGCCCGTCTGGGGGGCGGGGCCTGCTCAGGACACACCCCTCAAGCAGGCCACACCCCTCGCGATTAACCCCACCCACTCACCCCCCTAAGCCCCACCCCCTACAAGGAGAGACCCCCACCCCAAAAACAGAACCCGCAGCTCCCCACCCCCTCACAGCCCCCTGAGGGCCCCGGCGGCCCCTCCCCCGCACTGACCGGGCCGCCCGCGGGTCTCGTGCAGCACCAGCAGGTCGGTGACCCCCGCGGCCCGGCAGGCCCCGACCAGGGCACCCAGCTCGGCCCGGCCCCGGTTCATCCTCCGCGCCCCTGGCAGCAGCAGGCACAGCTCCTGCGGACGGCGGGGCACCGGGCGGGGTCAGCGGGGACGTGCCCGCCATGCCCCGCCCCGCTGGTGACCCCCACCTGTGCCACACCCTGCTGGAATCCCCCCACCTGTGCCACGCCCCGCTGGTGACCCCCACCTGTGCCACACCCTGCTGGAATCCCCCCACCTGTGCCACGCCCCGCTGGTGACCCCCACCTGTGCCACACCCTGCTGGAATCCCCCCACCTGTGCCACGCCCCGCTGCTGACCCCCACCTGTGCCAGGCCCCGCCGGTGTCCCCTGTGCCACACCCCGCTGGTGACCCCCCACTTGTGCCATGCCCCACTGGTGTCCCCCCACCTGTGCCACGGCCCGCCAGTGTTCCCCACCTGTGCCACGCCCCGCTGACATCCCCCACCTGTGCCACGGCCCGCCAGTGTTCCCCACCTGTGCCACGCCCCGCTGACATCCCCCACCTGTGCCACACCCCACTAGAATCCCTCCACCTGTGCCACGCCCCGCTGGTGACCCCCGCCTGTGCCCCGCCCCACTGGAATCCCCCCACCTGTGCCCCGCCCCACTGGAATCCCCCCACCTGTGCCACGCCCCACTGGTGTCCCCTGTGCCACACCCGGCTGGTGACCCCCGCCTGTGCCACACCCGGCTGGTGTCCCCCCACCTGTGCCACACCCCACTGGAATCCCCCCACCTGTGCCATGCCCATCTGGCATCCCCCAACCTGTGCCACGCCCCACTGGTGTCCCCCACCTGTGCCACGCCCCGCACAGCCACACCCACCCTAAAGCCACAACCTCACCGAGGCCACGCCCCCATGGGAGAGCACCCACGGGGGGGGGGGGTCAGGGGGCTCAAGATGGGCCACGCCCACCCCAGAGCCACACCCAAACCCAGCCCCGCCCACCCCAGAGCCACACCCAAACCCAGCCCCGCCCACCCCAGAGCCGCACCCAAACCCAGCCACGCCCGCCCCAGAGCCACACCCAAACCCAGCCCCGCCCGCCCCAGAGCCGCACCCAAACCCAACCATGCCCACCCCAGAGCCACACCCAAACCCAGCCCCGCCCACCCCGGAGCCACACCCAAACCCAGCCACGCCCGCCCCAGAGCCACACCCAAACCCAGCCACGCCCGCCCCAGAGCCACACCCAAACCCAGCCACGCCCGCCCCAGAGCCACACCCAAACCCAGCCCCGCCCACCCCAGAGCCACACCCAAACCCAGCCCCGCCCACCCCAGAGCTGCACCCAAACCCAGCCACGCCCACCCCAGAGCCACACCCAAACCCAGCCACGCCCACCCCAGAGCCACACCCAAACCCAGCCCCGCCCAGCCCAGAGCCACACCCAAACCCAGCCACGCCCACCTGGGAGCCACACCCAAATCCAGCCCCGCCCACCCCAGAGCCGCACCCAAACCCAGCCCCGCCCACCCCAGAGCCACACCCAAACCCAGCCCCGCCCACCCCAGAGCCACACCCAAACCCAGCCCCGCCCACCCCAGAGCCACACCCAAACCCAGCCACGCCCACCCCAGAGCCACACCCAAACCCAGCCACGCCCACCTGGGACCCACACCCAAACCCAGCCCCGCCCACCCCAGAGCTGCACCCAAACCCAGCCCCGCCCACCCCAGAGCCACACCCAAACCCAGTCACGCCCACCCCAGAGCCACACCCAAACCCAGCCCCGCCCACCCCAGGGCCACACCCAAACCCAGCCCCGCCCTCCCCAGAGCCACACCCAAACCCAGCCACGCCCACCTGGGACCCACACCCAAACCCAGCCCCGCCCACCCCAGAGCCACACCCAAACCCAGCCACGCCCACCCCGGAGCCACACCCAAACCCAGCCCCGCCCACCCCAGGGCCACACCCAAACCCAGCCCCGCCCACCTGGGGGCCACACCCAAACCCAGCCCCGCCCTCCCCAGAGCCACACCCAAACCCAGCCACGCCCACCTGGGAGCCACACCCAAATCCAGCCCCGCCCACCCCAGAGCCACACCCAAAACCAGCCACGCCCACCTGGGACCCACACCCAAACCCAGCCCCGCCCACCCCGGAGCCACACCCAAACCCAGCCCCGCCCACCCCAGGGCCACACCCAAACCCAGCCCCGCCCACCTGGGACCCACACCCAAACCCAGCCCCGCCCTCCCCAGAGCCACACCCAAACCCAGCCACGCCCAGCCCAGAACCACACCCATGCCTGGCCACACCCACCCAGAGCCCTGCCCAGCTGTGGCCACGCCCAAACCCGGCCACACCCACCCAGAGCCCTGCCCAGCTGCGGCCACGCCCAAACCCAGCCACACCCACCCAGAGCCCTGCCCAGCTGTGGCCACGCCCAAACCCGGCCACAGCCACCCAGAGCCCTGCCCAGCTGTGGCCACGCCCAAACCCGGCCACACCCACCCAGAGCCCTGCCCAGCTGTGGCCACGCCCAAACCCGGCCACACCCACCCAGAGCCCTGCCCAGCTGTGGCCACGCCCAAACCCGGCCACACCCACCCAGAGCCCTGCCCCGCTGCGGCCACGCCCAGGCCCGGCCACACCCACCTTGGCGAAGAGGCGCAGGCGGGCGCTGGGGTCCCGCGAGGTTGTCACCATCACCTTGGGGGGCTCCAGCCCCGCCCACCGGTACTCGTCATCCTGGCCACCTCCCGTCTCTGGGGGTGGGGCTTTGTCAGGCCACGCCCCCTCCAGCCAGGGCCACGCCCACCCGGCCACGCCCACCCTGGGGGCAGCTGAGCCCCTCTGGGGATGTTGGGGTCATTTCAGCGACTCCGTTTTGGGGGGATTTTGGGCAATTTGCGACTCGGTTTGGGGGGAAACGGGGCACATTTGCAGCCCAGATTGAGGGTGTTGGCAGTTTGGGGTGGGTTTAATCTTATTTGGTGAAATTGAAAACCCACACAGAATTTGGGGCAAACGTGGCAAATTCGATCCCGAAGCTGGGACCGCTGTTTTTTTGAGGTCCTTCTTCGGCTGTCTCCATCCTGCTCCACGATTCCCCTCTCCCCATCTTGGGGCCCAGCTCACCCTTCAAGGGTCTCACCCGCCCTCCACCCCTGGGTTTAGGAGTTTTGCTCCCCCCCCATTTGGGGGGTCCCTCTCCCCACCCCCTCCCCAATTTGGGGGTCCCGCTCACCCCCTGGGGCATCGAAGTCGAACTCGAGCTCCTTCTGCAGTGCCAGCGCCTCGTGCCGCAGCTCCGTGGGCAGCAGCCGGTTCTCTGGGGGGAGAGGAACGGGGGGGGCTCGGACAGGACCCCCGACCCTCCCGATTTCAAATACCCCAGCCCCTAAACACGGCCCCCAGCCCCAAATAAACCCCTGCCCCCACAGCACCTCCAGTCTCCCCCTCGACTCCTCTTTAACACCCTCAAACACCCCCCAATCCCCTTCAAATCCCCTTCATCCCTCCAAGCTCCCCTTAACTCCTCCAAACCTCCTTTGCTGCCCCCAAATCCTCTTTTACACTCCTGGAACCCATCTAACGCCCCCTTAACTCCTCCCAAGTCCTCTTTAACCCCCCCCAAACTGCTCCCAGCCCCTCTTTACCCCTTTTCCCCCCCTCCCACCCCTCTTTCATCCCTTCCTCGGCCTTTCGGCCGTGCCCCGGTACCGTCCAGCGCCCGCCGCAGGCTCTCCCTGCGCTCCCGCTGCCGCTGCTGCTGCTGCTCCCCGCGCCCGGCGCTGCAGGTACTCCCGGCGCTCCCGGGCCTGGCGGCGCAGCTGCGACACCGGGACAAAGGTGACATCGGGACAGAGGTGACACCGGGATAGAGGTGACATCGGGACAGAGGTGACATCGGGACAGAGGTGACACCGGGATAGAGGTGACACAGGGATAAAGGTGACACCGGGATAGAGGTGACACCGGGGCAGAGGTGACACCGGGACAGAGGTGACACCAGGGCAGAGATGACACCAGGGCAGAGGTGACACCAGGATAGAGATGACACAGGGATAAAGGTGACACCAGGATAGAGGTGACACCGGGGCAGAGGTGACACTGGGACAGAGATGACACCGGGACAGAGGTGACACCGGGACAGAGGTGACACCAGGGCAGAGGTGACACTGGGACAGAGGTGACACCGGGACAGAGGTGACACCAGGGCAGAGGTGACACCGGGGCAGAGGTGACACCGGGGCAGAGCTGACACCAGGGCACAGGTGACACCGGGACAGAGGTGACACCCGGGGGGACACACGGGAGGGGTGTGGGGAAGGGGCTAGGAGATGAGAGATGTGGGACACGGCGGGAGCGCTGAGGGGGGACGAGGCGGCAGCAAGGGATGGGGGGGATGGGGGGGACAGCGGTGACATGGGGGGGACAGCAGGTAAGGAGGGGGTGCATGAGGGGGATGTGGGGACACTGGGGAGGGGGCAAAGCACCCGTTGTGGGGGACATGGGGAGATGAGAGATGGGGGACACGGCGGGAGCGCTGAGGGGGGACTGGAGGCGGCAGCGAGGGATGGGGGGGACATGGGGGGGGAACAGCAGGTAAGGGGGTGCATGAGGGGGATGTGGGGACACTGGGGAGGGGGGAAAGCGCCCGTTGTGGGGGACATGGAGAGATGAGAGGATGGGGGACACGGCGGGAGCGCTGAGGGGGGACTGGAGGCGGCAGCGAGGGATGGGGGACGCGGGGGACATGGGGGGGACAGCAGATAAGGGGGGGCGCATGAGGGGGATGTGGGGACATTGGGGAGGGGGCAAAGCGCCCGTTGTGGGAGACACGGAGAGATGAGAGGATGGGGGACACGAGACCCCCGCGACCCCCGCCCCAAATCCCCCCTGCCCCCTCACCATGGTCGCGGCCGCTCCGCTCCGCGCCGCTCCTCGCACGCCGGCACCTCCCAGCACCGCCGCCGCCCATTGGCCGAGCGCCGACGGACCAATGGGAGCGCGCGATGCTGCCGGAAGGGGCGGGAAACGCTGCGCCCTCACCCAAGATGGCGGCTTGGTCGGCGTCACCCCGCCTCGCCGCCGGCCCTCACGCAGGCCCCGCCTTCCGACCGCTGATTGGCCGAGAGGCGCCGGGGCCGGCTGTGATTGGACGAGGCGGGGCCGGGCCTGAGGGCGCGGCGCGGGCGGCGATGGCCGGTGAGGGCGGCCCGGGGGCTCCGGGGGACCGAGGCTGCTTGGGGGGGTCTCCGGCGACGCGGGGGTGTTTGGGAGGGGTCTCCCGGGGCCCGAAGGAGTTTGGGGTGGTCCCAGGGGGCCCCAAGGGTGTTTGTAGGGGTTTCTGAAGGCCCGCGGGTGTTTTGATGGGGTCTTTTGGCGGGGGGGGCGAGGGTGTCTGGGGAGTCTCCGAGGGCTCGGGGGTGTTTTGGGAGGCCCGGGGGTGTTTTGGGGGGTCTCCGGGGGTGTTTTTGGAGGCCCGGGGATGTTTTTGGGGGTCTCCGGGGGTGTTTGGGGGGGTCTCCGGGGGTGTTTTTGGGGGTCTCCGAGGACGTTTTGGGAGGCATGGGGGTGTTTCTCGGGGGTCTCCGGGGGCGTTTTGGGAGGCCCGGGGGTGCTTTTGGGGGTCTCCGGGGCCCGGGGGTGTTTGGAGGACGCCGGGCCGGTCCCTGGGCGGTTTTGGAGGGTCTGGGGGAGCCCGTGGGGTCCCCCCGGGGGTCCTGAGCCGTGTCCCCCCCCAGGGTCGCTGTCGCTGTCCCTGGACGCGGCCGCGCTGGAGGTGATGGAGGCGCTGGAGCTGCTGCAGCAGCGCCGGGAGCAGCTGGAGGAGCACCTGCGGCAGGTGAGGGGACACAACGGGGACACAACAGGGACACAACGGAGACATAACGGGGACACAACAGGGACATGCCGGGGACATGCCACCCCTCGTGGGGACACGTGTGAGGAGGTGCCACCTGCCACAGGGACACACCTGGAGGGTGCCACCCACCGCAGGGATGTGCCAACCCCATGGGGACACGGCTGGGGACACACGGGGGTGGGGGGCACACGTCACCCACCCCCAGGACGCTCTGTGAGGACACAAAGGGATGTGCCACGGGGTCACGCTCTCCATGCACGTGGCCCCCATGGCCCTCTGTGTCCCCCCAGCCCATGTCCCTGTGTCCCTCTCAATGACCCTGGGTCCCTCCAGGGCTGTTCCTGACCCTCTGAACCCCCCTGGGGTGGCTGTCCCCGTGCTGTGTCCCCAGTGTCCCCACTGTCCCTCCAGGGCTGGCTGTCCCTGGCTCAGGCCCGTTACTCCCTGGGCTGTCACCGCGTCTCGTCCCTGCAGTACGGGGCCACCATGGTGCCCCGAGTCCGTGTGTGCCGCAGGTGGGGGACAGAGGGGGACGGGGACACTGCTGGGGGGGACAGTGGGGGATGGGGACACTGCTGGGGGGGACAGAGGGGGATGGGGTCACTGCTGGGGGGATGGGGACACTGCTGGGGGGGACATTGGAGGATGGGGTCAGTTCTGGGGGGACATTGGGGGATGGGGACACTGCTGGGGGGACGGGGACACTGCTGGGGGGGACAGGGACACAGGGAGGGATGTGAGGGGACATTGGGGACACTCAGTGGGGGGGGGACACTCAGCGGTGTCCCCAGTATGGGGAGGTGACCCAGGGGTGACACTGGTGCCCCCAGTGTGGGGGGTGGGGGGGTTCAGGGGGGTGACAGGGGGGTGCTGGGATGTCCCTGTGGTGACGCTGTCCCCACCGTGTCGCCCCCAGGCAGGACCCCGAGGGACGCCCCCGCTTTGAGGAGGTGCCTGGAACGGGGGGGGACCCCGAGGACCCCGACCCCCAGCAGGGGGGGGGGTGACGGTGAGGGGGGGGCTGGGTGGTCCCCGGGGGGGGTTCTGGGGTCCCTTGGGGGGTCCCCAGTGGGTGCTGGGGGCAGATTGGGGGTGCTGGGGGGGAATTTGGGGTGTGTGTGGGAGGGGGGGGTCTAAGGGGTGCTGGGGAGATGTTGGGGTGCTGGGGGGGTTCCTCAGTGGTTTTGGGGGGGGTCACTGACCTTTCTCTGTCCCCCAGGGCTGCGGCAGCGCCGGGGAGCTCCGGACAAAGGGGAGGCTCCAGACAAAGGGGGAGCCCCGGACAAAGGGGGAGCCCCCGCCCGGCCCCCCCCCGGACCCCCTGGGTTGGTTTGGGGTCCTGGTGCCCCCCAGTCTGCGGCAGGCGCAGGGCAGCTTCCAGAAGGGTGAGAACTGGGGGAAACTGGGAGCAACTGGGAGCAACTGGGGAGGTCCAAAGCGAGGGTGGGGTTCCCCAAAAAAACCCAGGGAGGGTCCCAAGAACAGGGGGCAATGCCCCAAAGCGGGGGTGTCCCCAAAGAACGACGGGGGTCCCCCAAAACTGGGGAGGGCCTGAAGGTCGTGACCCCTGTGACCTCCTCGGTGTCCCCGCTGTCCCCAGGGGTGACGCTGGCCGTGGAGGTGGCCGAGCTCCAGGCCACCGTGGAAGCCGCGGCCACGCGGGTACCGGCAACTCCTGCGGCAGAAACGTCACCTGGCTGGGGACAGCGAGAGCCCCCCGGGAACCGCTGGGGACACCGAGGGTGAAGCAGTGACCGCGTGACACTGAGAAGGACGCGTCCAGAGGTGACACCACCGGGACGCGGGTGACACGGGGGGGGTGACACGGGGCTGTGCTGGCCCTCCCCAGGTGACACCGTGAGCGACACGGAGGAGCCCCGCAGCCGCCTGCGGGTGACCCCGAGCCCCACACGTCCACCCCCCCGTATGTCCCCAATAAATCCACGCCGCCATCACGGGGCTCGTTCCTCACCGCTGCCACGTGACTCAAGCCACGCCCCCTTTTTTTTGCCAAGGTCTATGTTTATTGGGCGGGACCCTGGCCCCGCCCCCAAACCCCGCCCTCACCCAGGGGGCGGGGCTGACACAACGACGACTATTGGTGGGGAGAGGGGGCGGGGCGTGACGGGGGGCGGGGCCCGTGCGGAGAGGGGAGGGCTGGGGCCGGCGGGCGCCCCCTAGCGGATGGTGTAGCGCACGTAGGGCACCTCGATGTCGGCGTCGCTGTCGTCGTTGCAGCAGAGCTCGAACACGAGCGCCTTGACGTGGCGGCCCAGCTTCTTCTTGGACACCCGCGTGACGATCTCCGTCATCCTGCGGGGACGGGGGGGGACATGCGCTGGGACACGCGGCACGGGTGGGGGACACGGGGATAGGGGGCATGGCGGGGGTGGGGATGGGGAGTAGGATCTCTGTCATCGTGTGGGGATGGGGGACATGGGGGGCACGCGCTGGGACATGGGGCACGGGTGGGGGGCACGGGGATAGGGGGCACGGGTGGGGGGTAGGATCTCCATGTGGGGATGGGGGACACGGCAGGGGCACGCGCTGGGACACGGGGCACGGGTGGGGGACACGGGGATAGGGGGGCATGGTGGGGGGTGGGGATGGGGGGTAGGATCTCTGTCATCGTGTGGGGATGGGGGACATGGCGGGGGTACG
The DNA here is from genome assembly GCF_020740725.1 of Corvus hawaiiensis. Taxonomy (NCBI): domain Eukaryota; kingdom Metazoa; phylum Chordata; class Aves; order Passeriformes; family Corvidae; genus Corvus; species Corvus hawaiiensis. The sequence goes on from NW_025963259.1 coordinate 63,066, forward strand.
TGCTAGGACACGGGGCATGGGTGGGGGACATGGGGATAGGGGTCACGGGGATAGGGGGCATGGCGGGGGTGGGGATGGGGGGTAGGATCTCTGTCATCGTGTGGGGATGGTGGGGGACGTGGAGGTACATGGAGGGACGTGGAGGGACGTGGGACAGTCTCTGTCATCCTCAGGGGCCAGTGGGGAACGTGAAGGGACATGGCAGGGACATGGAGGGATGTGAAAGGACATGGGACAGTCTCTGTCATCCTGAGGGGACTGTGGGGGACATGGAGGGACGTGGGACAGTCTCTGTCATCCTCAGGGGACAGTCAGGGACATGGAGGGACATGGCAGGGACATGGAGGGACATGGGACAGTCTGTCATCATGTGGGGACTGTGGGGGACGTGGAGGGATGTGGGACAGTGTCTGTCATCGTGTGAGACCAGTGGGGGACATGGAGGGATGTGGAGAGAAATGGGACAGTGTCTGTCATCCTGTGGGGATGGTGGGGGATGTGGAGGGACATGGAGGGATGTGAAAAGACATGGGACAATCTCTGTCATCCTGAGGGGACAGTCGGGGATGTGGCAGGGACATGGGACAGTCTCTGATATCCTGAGGGGACTGTGGGGGACATGGAGGGATGTGGAGGGACATGGCAGGGACGTGGGACAGTGTCTGTCATCATGCGGGGCCGGTGGGGGACGTGGAGGGACATGGAAGGACATAGGACAGTGTCTGTCATCGTGCGGGGCCGGTGGGGGACGTGGCAGGGACATGGAGGGACATAGGACAGTGTCTGTCATCGTGCGGGGCTGGTGGGGGACATGGAAGGACGTGGCAGGGACATGGAGGGACGTGGAGGGATGTGGGACAGTGTCTGACATCGTGTGGGGACGGTGGGGGATGTGGAGGGACGTGGGACAGTCTCTGTCATCCTGAGGGGGATGTAGAGGGACATGGAGGGACGCGGGACAGTCTCTGACATCCTGAGGGGGCTGTGGGGGACACGAAGGGACATGGAGGGATGTGAAAGGACATGGGACAGTCTCTGTCATCCTGAGGGGACAGTTGGGGACATGGCAGGGACGTGGGACAGTCTCTGTCATCCTGGGCAGGGGAACAAGGCGGGACGTGACAGGGACACGAGGCTGGGACACGAGGCCGGGACGTGACAGGGACACGAGGCCAGGACATGGCAGGCACTTGGCCCATGATCTCTGTCCATCCCAGGGTGACACAAGGAGGGGACACAGTGACCGCCAGGCCACCCCAGCACCCAGAGGGGATGGGCACCCTGCGGGGAGGGGACACGGCCTGGCCCTGTCCCACCCACCCCCCTCCCCAGGACGCGGCTGTGTCCTTTCCCCAGACCTCCTGTCCCCCTGAGCCCCCTGGCCGTGTCCCCTCCCCGCTGTTCCCGCTGTTCCTGCTGTCCCTAGTGTCCCCCCGCTGTCCCCAGTATCCCCAGTGTCCCCGCTGTCCCCAGTGTCCCCACTGTCCCCCCGCTGTCCCCAGTGTCCCCGCTGTCCCCAGTATCCCCAGTGTCCCCAGTATCCCCAGTGCCCTACGGTTGGTCGTGGCGCTCGCGCAGCTTCGCCGCCGGCATGAAGAAGGAGTAGAGCATGGAGACGCCCTGGGACAGCATGGTGATCTCCAGCCGGTGCTCCTTCTGCGGGGACAGGGGGGGACAGCGGGGCCGTGGGGACATCGCCCACCACGGGGGCTTCACCTTCCCCCCACCCCCATCTCCCTGGGCTGCTCCCCAGCTCCTCCCAGTCCATCCCAGTCCCTCCCAGTACCTTGAAGTAGGCGAGGAATTGGCGCAGGGTCATCTCCCGCCCGTCGGGCTGCAGGCCCTGCACCTCGAACCGGTCCCACAGCGTCCACTCCACCTCGTAGTACTGGGGACAGCGGGGCACGGTCAGAGCCGAGGGGCGGCAGGGCCGTGGGGGGACCAAACCCCGTCTGAAAGTGACCCCCAGCCCCACTGCGGCCCCAAACCCCTCTGAAAGCGACTCCAGCCCCACTGCAGCCCCAAACCCCCTCTGAAAGTGACCCCACCCCACTGCGGCCCCAAACCTCTCTGAAAGTGACCCCAGCCCCACTGCGGCCCCAAACCTCTCTGAAAGTGACCCCACCCCACTGCGGCCCCAAACCCCTCTGAAAGTGACCCCAGCCCCACTGCGGCCCCAAACCCCCTCTGAAAGTGACCCCCAGCCCCACTGCAGCCCCAAACCCCCTCTGAAAGCGACCCCAAACCCCTCTGAAAGTGACCCCAGCCCCACTGCGGCCCCAAACCCCCTCTGAAAGTGACCCCAGCCCCACTGCGGCCCCAAACCCCTCTGAAAGTGACCCCAGCCCCACTGCAGCCCCAAACCTCTCTGAAAGTGACCCCCAGCCCCACTGCGGCCCCAAACCTCTCTGAAAGTGACCCCACCCCACTGCGGCCCCAAACCCCCTCTGAAAGTGACCCCACCCCACTGCGGCCCCAAACCCCTCTGAAAGTGACCCCAGCCCCACTGCAGCCCCAAACCCCCTCTGAAAGCGACCCCCAGCCCCACTGCAGCCCCAAACCCCCTCTGAAAGTGACCCCACCCCACTGCGGCCCCAAACCCCTCTGAAAGTGACCCCAGCCCCACTGCGGCCCCAAACCTCTCTGAAAGTGACCCCACCCCACTGCGGCCCCAAACCCCTCTGAAAGTGACCCCAGCCCCACTGCGGCCCCAAACCCCCTCTGAAAGCGACCCCCAGCCCCACTGCGGCCCCAAACCCCCTCTGAAAGTGACCCCAGCCCCACTGTGGCCCCAAACCCCTCCGAAAGTGACTCCACCCCACTGCGGCCCCAAACCCCTCTGAAAGTGACCCCCAGCCCCACTGCGGCCCCAAACCCCTCTGAAAGCGACCCCAAACCCCTCTGAAAGCGACCCCCAGCCCCACTGCGGCCCCAAACCCCCTCTGAAAGCGACCCCCAGCCCCACTGCGGCCCCAAACCCCTCTGGAAGCGACCCCCAGCCCCACTGCGGCCCCAAACCCCTCTGAAAGCGACCCCAGCCCCACTGCGGCCCCAAACCCCTCTGGAACTGACCCCCAGCCCCACTGCGGCCCCAAACCCCTCTGAAAGCAACCCCAGCCCCACTGCAGCCCCAAACCCCTCTGAAAGCGACCCCACCCCACTGCGGCCCCAAACCCCTCTGAAAGCGACTCCAGCCCCGCTGTGACCCCAAACCCCTCTGAAAGCAACCCCAGCCCCACTGCAGCCCCAAACCCCTCTGGAACTGACCCCCAGCCCCACTGCGGCCCCAAACCCCTCTGAAAGCGACCCCAAACCCCTCTGAAAGCGACCCCCAGCCCCACTGCGGCCCCAAACCCCCTCTGAAAGCGACCCCCAGCCCCACTGCGGCCCCAAACCCCTCTGAAAGCGACCCCACCCCACTGCGGCCCCAAACCCCTCTGAAAGTGACCCCCAGCCCCACTGCGGCCCCAAACCCCTCTGAAAGTGACCCCCAGCCCCACTGCGGCCCCAAACCCCTCTGGAAGCGACCCCCAGCCCCACTGCGGCCCCAAACCCCTCTGAAAGCGACCCCACCCCACTGCGGCCCCAAACCCCTCTGAAAGTGACCCCAAACCCCTCTGAAAGCGACCCCAGCCCCACTGCGGCCCCAAACCCCTCTGAAAGCGACCCCAGCCCCACTGCGGCCCCAAACCCCTCTGGAACTGACTCCCAGCCCCACTGCGGCCCCAAACCCCTCTGAAAGCGACCCCAAACCCCTCTGAAAGCGACCCCCGGCCCCACTGCGGCTCCAAACCCCTCTGGAACTGACCCCCAGCCCCACTGCAGCCCCAAACCCCCTCTGGAAGCGACCCCAAACCCCTCTGAAAGCGACCCCCAGCCCCACTGCGGCTCCAAACCCCTCTGGAAGCGACCCCCAGCCCCACTGCGGCCCCAAACCCCCTCTGAAAGCCACCCCAGCCCCACTGCGGCCCCAAACCCCCTCCGGCCTCACCCCCCACCCCTCACTGACCCCAAACCCCCTCCAGGCTGTGCCCCCTGCCCCTCACTGACCCCAAACCCCCTCTGGCCTCACCCCCCATCCCTCACTGACCCCAAACTCCCTCTGAAAGCGACCCCCAGCCCCACTGTGACCCCAAACCCCGTCCGGCTGTACCCCCCACCCCTCAGTGACCCTAAATCCCCCTCACTAACCCCAAACCCCCTCCGGCCTCACCCCCCACCCCTCAGTGACCCCAAACCCCCCTCAGTGACCCCAAACCCCCTCCGGCCTCACCCCCCGCCTCTCAGTGACCCCAAACCCCCCTCAGTGACCCCAAACCCCCTCCAGGCCATGCCCCCCGCCCCTCAGTGACCCCAAACCCCCTCCAGGCCGTGCCCCCCGCCCCACAGCATCCCCACCTTGTTGCGGGGGCAGGCGAGGGGCTCGGAGAAGCCCACGAAGGGCAGGGCCAGGTTGAGGAAGGCGTTTTTGTAGGAACTCAGGCGCCGGTGGCCCTGCACCAGCTTGTAGAGCTCCAGGCACGCCAGGCCCACCACGGCCGCCGTGGTGGTGGCGATGGCCGGGATGATCTTCCCCGCGATCAGCTTGCTCTGGGACACAGAGGGATGGAGGCGTTTTGGGGTGAGGGGGAGATGGCCCCAAAAACCAGCCCGAGGGTCCCCACAGGGCACCGGAGTCACACACACACACACGGGCTCTGTGTGTGCCCCACACACCCCACAGGAAATGCTGGGGCACTGCACGGGAGCCCCAGCAGCCGTAATGCCCCATAGAGACCCCGGTGACATCCCATAACAACCCCTGGAACACCCCATAACAACCCCTGGAACACCCCATAGAGACCCCGGTGACACCCCATAACAACCCCGGTGACACCCCATAACAACCCTGGAACACCCCATAACCACCCCGGTGACACCCCATAACAACCCTGGAACACCCCATAACAACCCTGGAACACCCCATAACAACCCCTGGAACACCCCAGAACCACCCCGGTGACACCCCATAACAACCCCTGGAACACCCCATAGAGACCCCATAACAACCCCTGGAACACCCCATAGAGACCCCGGTGACACCCCAGAACAACCCGGTAACACCCCATAACAACCCTGGAACACCCCATAACAACCCCTGGAACACCCCAGAACCACCCCGGTGACACCCCATAACAACCCCTGGAACACCCCATAACCACCCCGGTGACACCCCATAACAACCCCTGGAACACCCCATAACAACCCTGGAACACCCCATAACCACCCCGGTGACACCCCATAACAACCCCTGGAACACCCCAGAACCACCCCGGTGACACCCCATAACAACCCTGGAACACCCCATAACAACCCCCAGAACACCCCGTAACAACCTTGGAACACCCCACAGCCCCCCAGCACCCATAACACCCCATAGACACGCCAGTAACACCCCACAACAACCCCTGGAGCACCCCAAACAACCCCTGGAGCACCCCAAACAACCCCTGGTACGCTCCATAACAAATCCTAAACACCACACGGGAGCCCCAGCAGCCGTAACACCCCATAGAGACCCCGGTGACACCCCATAGAGACCCCGGTGACACCCCATAACAACCCTGGAACACCCCATAGAGACCCCGGTGACACCCCATAACAACCCCGGTGACACTCCATAACAACCCCAGTGACACCCCATAACAAGCCTGGAACACCCCATAACAACCCCTGGAACACCCCATAGAGACCCCGGTGACACCCCATAGAGACCCCGGTGACACCCCATAGAGACCCCGGTGACACCCCATAGAGACCCCGGTGACACCCCATAACAACCCCTGGAACACCCCATAACCATCCCGGTGACACCCCAGAACAACCCTGGAACACCCCAGAACAACCCCTGGAACACCCCAAAGCAACCCGGTAACACCCCATAATAACCCTGGAACACCCCATAACAACCCCAGTGCCTCCCAGCCCCTCTCCCAGTGCCCCCAGTGCCCCCTGTACCCCCCAGCCCCTCCCTCAGTGCCTCCAGTGCTCCCGGTGCCCCCAAACCCCTCTCCCAGTGCTCCCAGTGCCCCCCCCAGCCCCTCTCCCAGTGCTCCCAGTGCCCCCCCCAGCCCCTCTCCCAGTATCCCCCAGTGCCCCCAGCCCCTCTCCCAGTGCTCCCAGTGCCCCCCCCCCAACCCCTCTCCCAGGGTAACATTGGCAGCCTCCCAGTGCCCCCCAGTGCTCCCAGTGCCCTCCAGCCCCTCCCTCAGTGCCCCCCAGTGCTCCCAGTGCCCCCCAACCTCTCCCCCAGTGCCTCCCAGTGCCCCCAACCCTCCCTCAGTGCTCCCAGTATCCTTCAGTGCCCCCCAGCCCCTCTCCCAGTGCTCCCAGTGTCCCCAGCCCTTCTCCCAGTGCCCCCCAGCCCCTCCCCCAGTGCCTCCCAGTATCCCCCAGTGCCCCCAAACCCCTCTCCCAGTGCCTCCCAGTATCCCCCAGTGCCTCCCAGTATCCCCCAGTGCCCCCAAACCCCTCTCCCAGTGCCTCCCAGTGCCCCCCAGCCCCTCCTCCAGTGCCCCCCAGTGCCCCCAGCCCCTGTCCCAGTGCCCCCAGTGCCACCTTGTGCCGGTCGGCCGGGGGGATGTCGTAGTTCTCCGCCCGCAGGTTGGAGGCGGCCACGATGAAATCCATGTGGAAATTGGTGTCATCGTCCTGCGGGCACCGCGGGCACCCGGGGGGGTACCCAGGGGGGGTCAGGGGGGCACCCAGAGGGGTCAGGGGGTACCCGGGGGGGGTCAGGGGGGCACCCAGAGGGGTCAGGGGGTACCCGGGGGGGGGATCAGGGGGTACCCAGGGGGGGTCGGGGGGTAGCCAGGGGGGTCAGGGGGTACTCAGGGGGGTCAGGGGGGCACCCAGGAGTGGGGAGGGGCACCCACAGAGGTCAGGGGTCCAGTCAGGGGGGGTCGAGAGCACCCGGGGGGGTCAGGGGGCACCTGGGGGGGCACCCAGGGGGTCAAGGGGCACCCGGGGGGGACAGGGGGCACTCAGGGGTCAGGGGGGCAGTCAGGGGGGGTCGGGGGGTACCCAGGGGGGGTCAGGGGGGCACCCAGGGGGGCCAGAGGGGCACCCAGGGGTCAGGGGTCAGTCGGGGTGGTCAGGGGGCAGCTGGGGGTGGTCAGGGGGTACCCAGGGGGGGTCAGGGGGCACCTGGGGGGGTAAGGGGACACTCAGGGGTCAGGGGGGTGGTCGGGGGGGTCAGGGGGCACCCGGGGGGTCAGAGGGGCACTCAGGGGGGCCGGGGGGGCTCCCAGGGAGGTCAGGGGGGGCACCCAGGGGTGGGGAGGGGCACCCAGGGGGGGTCAGGGGTCCAGTCAGGGGGGGGTCGGGGGGCACCCAGGGGGGTCAGGGGGGCTCTCAGGGGGGGTCAGGGGGGCACCCAGGGGGAGCCGGGGGGCACCCGGGGGGTCAGGGGGGCACTCAGGGGGGTCAGGGGGCACCCAGGGGTGGGGGGGGGTGCACTGAGGGGAGCTGCGAATGCCACCCTGAGTGAGGGACTGGGAGCACTGGGGGGCACTGGATGAGGGGCTGGGGGGGCCCCTGGGGGTGGGTGGGGGGCACCCAGGGGGGGTGGTGGTGGTGTGGGGGTGGGGCAGGCAGCACCCACCTTCTCGAAGTCGATGGGGAACATTCGGAAGCCCGGGAGCTCCTCGGGGCTGGGCAGCGACGCCTTCAGCTCCTCCAGGCGCCCGTCGTCTGCGGGGAGGGGGCACACGTGGCACCCACGGGGCACCCACGGGGCACCCACGGGGCACCCACGGCACCCCCAGCACCCACGGGACCCCCACGGGACCCCTGCGGCACCCCTGGCACCCATGGGACCCCCACGGGGCACCCACGGGACCCCGACACCCACAGGGCACCCATGGGGCACCCACGGGACCCCCGTGGCACCCCGGCACCCCCAGCACCCACGGGACCCCCATGGGGCACCCCGGCACCCACGGGACCCCTGCGGCACCCACGGGACCCCCATGGGGCACCCCGGCACCCACGGGACCCCCACGGGACCCCCATGGGGCACCCACGGGACCCCTGCGGCACTCCTGGCACCCCAGCCCCCAGTGCTCCCAGTGCCTCAGGCCCTCACCCGGTGCCCCCAGTGCTCCCAGTACCTCCCAGTGCCCCCATTCCCCCCAGTGCTCCCAGTGCCTCAGGCCCTCACCCGGTGCCCCCCAGTGCTCCCAGTACCTCTCAATGCCTCCCAGTGCCCCCATTCCCCCCAGTGCTCCCAGTGCTTCAGGCCCTCACCCAGTGCCCCCCAGTGCTCCCAGTGCCTCCCCAGCCATACCCAGCATGGTGCTGGCGCTCTGTAGCTCCTGGTCCAGTGCCCCCAGTGCTCCCAGTGCCTGCCATTCCCCCCAGTGCTCCCAGTGTCCCCATTCCCCCCAGTGCCCCCCGTGCCCTCCAGTGCTCCCAGTGCCCCCCCAGCCGTACCCAGCATGGTGCTGGTGTTCTGCAGCTCCTGGTCCAGTGCCCCCAATGTTCCCAGTGCCCCCAGCGCCCCCATTCCCCCCAGTGCCCTCATTCCCCCCATGCCCCCAGTGCTCCCAGTCCCCCCATTCCCGCCAGTGCCCCCAGTGCCCCCATTCCCCCCAGTGCCCCAGGTGCCCCCTGGCCATACCCAGCACGGCACTGGTGCTCTGCACCTCCTGGTCCAGTGCCCCCAATGTTCCCAGTGCCCCCAGTGCCCCCCAGTGCCCCCATTCCCCCCAGTGCCCCCCTGACCATACCCAGTCCGGTGCTGGCGCTCTGCAGCTCCTGGTCCAGTGCCCCCCATTCCCCCCATTCCCCCCAGTGCTCCCATTCCCCCCAGTAACCCCACTGCTCCCAGTGCCCCCATTCCCCCCAGTGCCCCCATTCCCCCCAGTACCCCCAGTGCTCCCATTCCCCCCAGTAACCCCACTGCTCCCAGTGCCCCCATTCCCCCCAGTGCCCCCAGTGCTCCCAGTGCCCCCATTCCCCCCAGTTCCCCCAGTGCCCCCGGCCGTACCCAGCACGGCGCTGGTGCTCTGCAGCTCCTGGTCCAGTGCCCCCCATTCCCCCCAGTACCCCCAGTGCTTCCATTCCCCCCAGTAACCCCACTGCTCCCAGTGCCCCCATTCCCCCCAGTGCCCCCAGTGCTCCCAGTGCCCCCATTCCCCCAGTGCCCCCATTCCCCCCAGTACCCCCATTCCCTCCAGCGCCCGCAGTGCCCCCCTGGCCGTACCCAGCGCGGCGCTGTCGCTCTGCAGCTCCTGGTCCAGTGCCCCCATTCCCCCTCAGTTCCCCCAGTACCCCCCGTGCCCCCCAGTGCTCCCAGTGCCCCCGGCCGTACCCAGCGCGGCGCTGGCACTCTGCACCTCCTGGTCCAGTGCCCCCATTCCCCCCAGTACTCCCAGTGCCCCCAGTGCCCCCCATTCTCCCCAGTGCCCCCGGCTGTACCCAGCGCGGCGCTGGCGCTCTGCAGCTCCCGGTCCAGTGCCCCCATTCCCCCCAGTACCCCCAGTGCTCCCAGTGCCCCCATTCCCCCCAGTGCCCCCATTCCCCCCATTCCCCCCAGTGCTCCCAGTGCCCCCATTCCCCCCAGTGCCCCCAGTGCTCCCAGTGCCCCCATTCCCCCCAGTGCCCCCATTCCCCCCAGTGCCCCCAGTGCTCCCAGTGCCCCCATTCCCCCCAGTGCCCCCATTCCCCCCAGTGCCCCCAGTGCTCCCAGTGCCCCCATTCCCCCCAGTGCCCCCAGTTCCCCCCAATACCCCCAGTGCTCCCAGTGCCCCCCAGTGCCCGCAGTGCCCCCGGCCGTACCCAGCGCGGCGCTGGCGCTCTGCAGCTCCTGGTCGGACACGTGGATGCGCACGCCGGCCTTGGGGGCGAAGGGGGGCACTCGGACGTGGCGCAGCAGCTCGGCCACGGCCGCCCGGTCCCGCGAGCCCGCGATGCCATAGCTCTGGGCAAAGAGGTTCGCGGCAGCCACCACGTAGTCCAGGTGCAGGGGCTGGGGGGCAGCGGCACAGCGGCGTCACGGGGGCACCCACGGGGCACCCACAGGGCACCCACGGGGCACGGGGTGCACCCAGAGCGGGCAGGTGACAGCTAAAGGTGATGGGGTGGCACTAAAGGGGGATGGGGGGCACCCAGAGTGGGCAGGTGGCACTCAAAGGTGACGGCGTGGCACTAAAGGGGGATGGGGGGCACCCAGAGCGGGCAGGTGACACCCAAAGGTGGCGGGGTGGCACTAAAGGGGCATTGGGTGGCACCCAGAGCAGACAGGTGGCACCCAAAGGTGACAGCGTGGCACCCACAGGGCACGGGGGGCACCCAGAGCAGGCAGGTGACACAGCCCCTCCCGTGGGTGACACAGCCCCACCCAAGGGTGACACAGCCCCACCCGTGGGTGCCATCCCCTCCCAAAAGTGACACAGCCCCACCCAAAGGTGACAACAGCCCCACCCATGGGTGACACAGCCCCATCCGAAAGTGACAGCAACCCCACCCAAGGGTGTCATCCCCTCCCAAAGGTGACACAGCCCCTCCCAAAGGTGACACAGCCCCTACCTGAGGGTGACAGAACCCCACCCATGGGTGACACATCCCCACCCGTGGGTGCCATCCCCTCCCGTGGGTGCCATCCCCTCCCGTGGGTGACACAGCCCCTCCCGTGGGTGCCATCCCCACCCAAAGGTGACACAGCCCCACCCATGGTTGACACAGCCCCTACCCGTGGGTGACACAGCCCCACCCGTGGGTGCCATCCCCACCCAAAGGTGACACAGCCCCACCCATGGTTGACACAGCCCCTACCCGTGGGTGACACAGCCCCACCCGTGGGTGCCATCCCCACCCAAAAGTGACACAGCCCCACCCGTGGGTGACACATCCCCACCCGTGGGTGCCATCCCCACCTGTGGGTGACACAGCCCCACCCGTGGGTGCCATCCCCTCCTGTGGGTGCCATCCCCACCCAAAGGTGACACAGCCCCACCCGTGGGTGCCATCCCCACCCAAAGGTGACACAGCCCCACCCGTGGGTGACACAGCCCCACCCGTGGGTGACCCCACTCACGTTGTCGGGGTCGAACACGAGCGGGTGGGGGCAGCGCTTGGGCCCCGACCAGAACAGCGTCCCCGAGTTCGTCTTCTGTGGGGGCGGGACAAAGGCAGCAGCTTAACGAGGCTCGTAATTAGGGTTAATGAGGCTCTTAATTGGGGTTAACGAGGCTCTTAATTAGGGTTAACGAGGCTCATAATAGGGGCTAATGAGGCTCTTAATGGGGGTTAATGAGGCTCTTCATTGGGGTTAACGAGGTCCTTAATTGGGGTTAATGAGGTCCTTAATTGGGGTTAACGAGGTTCTTCATTGGGGTTAATGAGGCTCTTAATTGGGGTTAACGAGGCTCATAATAGGGGTTAATGAGGCTCTTAATTGAAATTAATGAGGCTCTTCATTGGGGTTAATGAGGTTCTTCATTGGGGTTAACGAGGCTCTTAATGGCGGTTAATGAGGCTCTTAATTGGGGTTAACGAGGCTCTTAATTGGGGTTAATGAGGCTCTTAATTGGGGTTAACGAGGCTCATAATAGGGGTTAATGAGGCTCTTAATTGAGGTTAATGAGGCTCTTCATTGGGGTTAACGAGGCTCTTAATGGCGGTTAATGAGGCTCTTAATTGGGGTTAATGAGGCTCTTAATTGAGGTTAATGAGGCTCTTAGGGTTAATGAGGCTCTTAATTGGGATTAAGGATGCTCTTAATTGGGGTTAACGAGGCCCTTAATTGGGGTTAACAAGGCTCTTAATTGGGCTTAACGAGGTTCTTCATTGCTGTTAATGAGCACTTAATTGGGGTTAATGAGATAATTTGGGTTAATGAGGGAACTGGGGTCAACGAGGTTAATTGAGGTTAATGAGGAAATTGGGATTAATGAGGAAATTTGGGTTAATGAGGAAATTGTACTTAATGAAATTAAGTTAACGAGGTAATGAGTTAACAAAGAAATTAACTAGCTTAATGAGGCAATTAATTAGGTTAACAAAGTATTTGAGGTTATTGACATAATTAACGGCATTAACGAGGTGATCCCACCTGTCCCAGGGGGAAGTTGTGCAACAGCCGGCGGATGTTGGGGTTAACGAGGGAATGGGGGTTAATGAGACCATTAATTGGGTTAACGAGGTCATTAATTGGGCTAACAAGGGAATTAACCAGGCTAACGTAATTAACAGGTGCCCACCTGTCCCAGGGGGAAGTTGCACAGCAGCCGGCTGACGTTGGGGTTAACGAGGGATGGGGGTTAATGAGGTAATGGGGGTTGAGGAGGTCATTAATTGGGCTAACAAGGTAATTAACCGGGTTACTGAGATAATTAACAGGGTTAACGAGGTAATTAACAGGTGCCCACCTGTCCCGGGGGGAAGTTGTGCAGCAGCCAGTGGGTGTTGGGGTTAATGAGGTAATGGGGGTTGAGGATGTAACAGCAGTTAATGAGGTAATGGGGGTTAACGAGGTCATTAACCAAGCTAACAAGGCAATTAATGGGGCTAAAGAAGTAATTAAAGGGGTTAATGAGCTAATTAACCGGGCTAACGAGTCGTTAATGGGGCTAGTGAGCTAATTAACAGGTGCCCACCTGTCCCGGGGGGAAGTTGTGCAGCAGCCGGTGGGTGTTGGGGTTAACGAGGTAACGGGGTTAATGAGGTAACGGGGATTTAATGAGGTAATGAGGATTAGCGAGGTCATTAACCAGGCTAACGAGGTAATGGGGTTAACAAGGTAATTAAAGGGGTTAACGAGGTAATTAACCGGGCTAACGAGTCATTAATGGGGCTAGTGAGGTTATTAACAGGTGCCCACCTGTCCTGGGGGAAGTTGTGCAGCAGCTGGCGGGTGTTGGGGTTAACGAGGTAATGGTGGTTAATGAGGTAACGGGGATTTAAGAGGGTAATGAGAGTTGAGGAGGTCATTAACCAGACTAATGAGGTAATTAATGAGATAATTAATGGGCACCCACCTGTCCCGGGGGGAAGTTGTGCAGCAGCCGGCGGGTGTTGGGGTTAACGAGGGAATGGGGGTTGAGGATGTAACGGTGGTTAATGAGGTAACGGGCTTTTAACGAGGTAATGGGGGTTGAGGATGTAACGGTGGTTAATGAGATAACGGGGGTTAATGAGGTCACTAACCAGGCTAACGAGGTAATTAATGAGATAATTAACGCAGTGCCCGCCTGTCCGGGGGGAAGTTGTGCAGCAGCCGGTGGGTGTTGGGGTTAACGAGGTAACGGTGGTTAATGAGGTAATGGGGATTTAACGAGGTAATGAGGGTCAGCGAGGTCATTAACCAGGCTAACGAGGTAATTAATGAGATAATTAATGCAGTGCCCGCCTGTCCGGGGGGAAGTTGTGCAGCAGCCAGTGGGTGTTGGGGTTAACGAGGTAACGGTGGTTAATGAGGTAATGGGGATTTAACGAGGTAATGAGGGTCAGCGAGGTCATTAACCAGGCTAACGAGGTAATTAATGAGATAATTAATGGGTGCCCACCTGTCCCGGGGGGAAGTTGTGCAGCAGCCAGCAGGTGTTGGGGTTAACGAGGTAACGGTGGTTAATGAGGTAACAGAGATTTAAGAAGGTAATGAGAGTTGAGGAGGTCATTAACCAGGCTAACGAGGTAATTAATGAGATAATTAACCTGTCCCAGGGGAAGTTGTGCAGCAGCCGGCGGGTGTTGGGGTTAACGAGGTAACGGGGGTTGAGGATGTAACGGTGGTTAGTGAGGTAATGGGGGTTGAGAAGGTCATTAACCAGGCTAACGAGGTAATTAATGGGGTTAACAAGGTACTTAAAGGGGTTAACGAGGTAATTAACCAGGCTAACGAGTCATTAATGGGGCTAGTGAGCTAATTAACAGGTGCCCACCTATCCCAGGGGGAAGTTGTGCAGCAGCTGGCAGGTGTTGGGGTTAACGAGGTAACGGTGGTTAATGAGGTAACGGGCTTTTAACGAGGTAATGGGGGTTGAGGAGGTCATTAACCAGGCTAACGAGGTAATTAATGAGATAATTAACCTGTCCCAGGGGAAGTTGTGCAGCAGCTGGCAGGTGTTGGGGTTAATGAGGTAATGGGGGTTGAGGATGTAACAGCAGTTAATGAGGTAACGGGCATTTAATGAGGAAATGGGGGTTAATGAGGTCATTAGGCTAACGAGGTAATTAACAGGTGCCCACCTGTCCCAGGGGGAAGTTGTGCAGCAGCTGGCGGGTGTTGGGGTTAACGAGGTAACGGTGGTTAATGAGGTAATGGGGATTTAACGAGGTAGTGGGGGTTGATGATGTAACGGTGGTTAACGAGGTAATGGAGATTTAAGGAGGTAATGGGGACTAGCAAGGTCATTAACCAGGCTAACGAGATAATTAATGAGATAATTAACAGGTGCCCACCTGTCCCGGGGGGAAGTTGTGCAGCAGCTGGCGGATGTTGTTGCTGTACTGGCGGTGCCAGTGCCGGCACGCCCAGGCCACGCAGTCGGGCCACGCCCGGGGCCGGTCGCTGACGAGGCTGCGCTGGACGGCCTCGAGCACCTCCAGGGGCTGGGTCCCCGCCAGGCGCAGGGTGCGCTCCAGGAACTTGGGGTCCCTGTGGGGGAAATGGGGTGTCACTGGGTGTCACAGGGTGTCACAGGGGGGTTATGGGGTGTCACAGGGTGTCACAGGGTGTCACAGGGGTTATGGGGTGTCACAGGGTGTCACAGGGGTTATGGGGTCCCCGCCAGGCGCAGGGTGCGCTCCAGGAACTTGGGGTCCCTGTGGGGGAAATGGGGTGTCACAGGGTGTCACAGGGGGGTTATGGGGTGTCACTGGGGGTCACAGGGTGTCACAGGGGGTTATGGGGTGTCACAGGGGTTATGGGGTGTCACAGGGTGTCACAGGGGGGTTATGGGGTGTCACAGGGGGTCACAGGGTGTCACAGGGGTTATGGGGTGTCACAGGGGGTTATGGGGTGTCACAGGGTGTCACTGGGGGTCACAGGGTGTCACAGGGTGTCACAGGGGTTATGGGGTGTCACTGGGGGTCACAGGGGGGTTATGGGGTGTCACAGGGGTCACAGGGTGTCACGGGGGTGTCATAGGGGGGTTATGGGGTGTCACAGGGTGTCACAGGGTGTCACAGGGGTTATGGGGTGTCACAGGGTGTCACAGGGGTTATGGGGTCCCCGCCAGGCGCAGGGTGCGCTCCAGGAACTTGGGGTCCCTGTGGGGGAAATGGGGTGTCACTGGGTGTCACAGGGTGTCACAGGGGGGTTATGGGGTGTCACAGGGGTTATGGGGTGTCACAGGGGGTCACAGGGGGGTTATGGGGTGTCACTGGGGGTCACAGGGTGTCACAGGGGGTTATGGGGTGTCACAGGGGTTATGGGGTGTCACAGGGGGTCACAGGGTGTCACAGGGGTTATGGGGTGTCACAGGGGGTTATGGGGTGTCACAGGGTGTCACTGGGGGTCACAGGGTGTCACAGGGGGGTTATGGGGTGTCACAGGGTGTCACAGGGGTTATGGGGTCCCCGCCAGGCGCAGGGTGCGCTCCAGGAAATTGGGGTCCCTGTGGGGGAAATGGGGTGTCACTGGGGGTCACAGGGTGTCACGGGGTGTCACAGGGTGTCACAGGGGGGATCACAGGGTGTCACAGGGGTTATGGGGTGTCACAGGGCGTCACAGAGGATGTCACTGGGGGTTTCGGGGCGTCACAGGGGGTTATAGGGTGTCACAGGGGGTTTTGGGGTGTCACAGGGGTTATGGGGTGTCACAGGGGGTGTCACAGGGGGATTATGGGGTGTCACAGGGGGGTTTTGGGGTGTCACAGGAGGTCAGGGGGGGTCACAGGAGGTCGGGGGGGGTCACAGGAGGTCAGGGGGGGTCACAGGGGTCCCAGCTGGGTGAAGGGTCGGCTCCAGGAATTTGGGGTTCCTGGGGAGGGGGGTGATGGGGGGTGTGGGGGGATGAGCAGGGAGCTGTACGGGTACCCCCAGATAGGGGTGACGTGGGGGGAGCCCTGGGGGATTTGGGGGATTCCTGTGGGATTTGGGGGGGGTTCCTGTGGGATTTGGGGGAATTCCTGTGGGATTTGGGGGGATTCATTGGGATTTGGGGGGATTCCTGTGGGATTTGGGGGGATTCCTGTGGGATTTGGGGGATTCCTGTGGGATTTGGGGGGATTCATTGGGATTTGGGGGGATTCCTGTGGGATTTGGGGGGATTCCTGTGGGATTTGGGGGGGGTTCCTGTGGGATTTGGGGGATTCCTGTGGGATTTGGGGGGATTCATTGGGATTTGGGGGGGATTCCTGTGGGATTTGGGGGGATTCCTGTGGGATTTGGGGGATTCCTGTGGGATTTGGGGGATTCCTGTGGGATTTGGGGGGATTCATTGGGATTTGGGGGGATTCCTGTGGGATTTGGGGGATTCCTGTGGGATTTGGGGGGGTTCCCGTGGGATTTAGGGAGTTCCCGTGGGATTTGGGGGATTCATTGGGATTTGGGGGGATTCCTGTGGGATTTTGGGGATTCCTGTAGGATTTGGGGGATTCACTGGGATTTGGGGGCATTCCCTTGGGATTTGGGGGGGGTTCCCGTGGGATTTAGGGGATTCCCACGGGATTTGGGGGATTCAGTGGGATTTGGGGGATTCCTGTGGGATTTGGGGGGATTCCTGTGGGATTTGGGGGATTCATTGGGATTTGGGGGGATTCCTGTGGGATTTGGGGGGATTCATTGGGATTTGGGAGGATTCCCGTGGAATCTAGGGGCGATTCATTAGGATTTGGGGGGATTCCTGTGGGATTTGGGAGCATTCCTGTGGAATTTAAGTGATTCCTGTAGGATTTGGGGGATTCATTGGGATTTGGGGGGGTTCCTGTGGGATGTGGGGGGGTTCCTGTGGGATTTAGGGGATTCCCGTGGGATTTAGGGGGTTCCCATGGGATTTGGGGGATTCAGTGGGATTTGGGGGGGGTTCCCGTGGGATTTGGGGGGATTCCCGTGGGATTTGGGGGGGTTCCCGTGGGATTTGGGGGCCCCTCCCCCGCTCACATCAGGTACTGGTTCACGTTCTCGGCCGGCTGCTTGAAGAGCCCCTCGAACTCGTCACGGCCCACTGCAGGGGGGAGGGGCTGTCAGCGGGGGGGTCCGGGCAGCCGGGACCCCTCAGAACGGGCACCCCAAAACCAGAACCCCAAAACCAGAACCCACCAAAACAGAACCCCCCCAAAAACCAGAACCCCCCCAGAACCAGAACCCCCCAGAACCAGAACCCCCACCAAACCAGAACCCTCAAAACAGAACTCCCCAAAACCAGAACCCCCAAACCAGAACCCCCCAAACCAGAACCCCTCAAAACAGAACTCCCCAAAACCAGAACCCCCCAAACCAGAACCCCCCAAACCAGAACACCCGAAAAACAGAACCCACCAAAAACAGAACTCCCCAAACCAGAACCCCCCAAACCAGAACCCCTCAAAACCAGAACCCCCCCAGAACCCCCCAAAACCAGAACCCCCAAAACCAGGAATCCCCAAACCAGAACCCCCAGAACCAGAACCCCCAAACCAGAACCCCCCAAAACCAGAACACCCCAAACCAGAACACCCCAAAACCAGAACCCCAAAACCAGAATCCGTCAGAACGGGCACCCCCAAAACAGAACCCCCAAACCAGAATCCCCCAAAACCAGAACACCCCAAACCAGAACCCCCCAAACCAGGGAACCCCCAAAGGGCACCCCAGGACCCCCAGCCAGCCCCCAACCACCTGGAACCCCCCAAGTACCACCCTGGCGCTGCCCAGCCTGACACACCTGGTGCCCCCCACACCTGTCCGGGTGCCCCTGGGCACGGCCGGACACACCCACCCGGTGCCCCCCACACCTGTCCACACCCACAGGTGCCCCTTGGCACGGCCGGACACCCCCGCCAGGTGCTCCCACACCCGCCAGGTGCCCCCACAGCCGCCAGGCACCCCTGAGCACAGCCAGATGCACCCACTCGGTGCCCCCACACCTGTCCACACCCATCCAGTGCCCCCACATCCACCCAGTGCCCCCACAGCCGCCGGGCACCCCTGGACACGGCCGGACGCACCCACCCAGTCCCCCACACCCACCCAGTCCCCCACACCCACCAGGTGCCCCCAGAGCCGCCGGGCACCCCTGGACACGGCCTGACGCACCCACCCAGTGCCCCCCACACCTGTCCACACCTGCCCAGTGCCCCCACATCAACCCAGTGCCCCCACACCCGCCAGGCACCCCCGGGCACAGATGGACGCACCCACCTGGTGCCCCCACACCTGTCCACACCCACCAGGTGCCCCCACACCCACTAGGTGCCCCCACACCCACCCGGGTGCCCCCACACCCACTGGGTACCCCTGGACACGGCCGGACGCACCACACCCAGTGCCCCCACATCCACCTGGTGGCCCCACAGCCACTGGGCACTCCTGGACATGGCCGGACGCACTCACCCAGTGCCCCCCACACCTGTCCACACCCACCCAGTGCCCCCACACCCACCAGGTGCCCCCACAGCCACTGGGCACCCCTGGACACGGCCGGACGCACCCACCCAGTACCCCCACAGCCCTACCAGGCACCCCCGGGCAGGGCTGGACGCACCCACCCGGTGCCCCCACACCCACGCAGTGCCCCCACACCCACCCGGAGCCCCCACACCCACCCAGTGCCCCCACACCCAACCAGGTCCCCCCACACCTGTCCACACCCACCCAGTGCCCCCACACCCACCCGGTGCCCCCACATCCACCTGGTGCCCCCACACCCAGCCGGTGCCCCCACACCTGTCCACACCCACCCGGTGCCCCCACAGCCGCCGGGCACCCCCGGGCACGGCCGGACGCACCTGCAGCGTGTGCTCGATGGCGTTGGGGAAGTTCTTGAGGGTGCAGATGGGAATGGCCTTCTCGGGGGGGTCCTGGCTCGAGCTGTAGGACTCGCTCAGGAACGGGATCACCACCTGCACGTTGCCCTTCGTGCCCAGCGTGCCCGACTCCAGCAGCGGCTTCCGGTAGTAAACGCAGCGCCGGTCCATGTAGAGCCCTGCCGGGAGCCCTAATCACCCACGGGGCACCCCAAATTGGCTGTGGGGCACCCTCGGATATGGGGCACGGCCAGGGGTTATGGGGCACCCTCGGATATGGGGCATGGCCAGGGGTTATGGGGCACCCTCGGATATTTGGCATGACCAGGGGTTGTGGGGCACCCTCAGATATGGGGCATGACCAGGGGTCATGGGGCACCCTCGGATATGGGGCATGACCAGGGGTCATGGGGCACCCCACAGTAAACACAGTTGCCGGTCCAGGTATGGCCCTGCCGGGACCCCACATTGGCTGTGGGGCACCCCAAATCACCCGTGGGGCACCCCTGGGGCTGTGGGGCACCCCAAATCGGCTATGGGGCACAAGCAGGGGTTATGGGGCACAAGCAGGGCCTATGGGGCACCCCCATAGTAAACACAGTGCCAGTCCATATAGAGCCCTGCCCGGGACCCCAAATCAGCTATGGGGCAACCCCAGCTATGGGGCACCCCAAGAGTAAACACAGTGCCAGTCCGGGTACAGCCCTGCCCGGGGCCTCTGGGTCAGTTATGGGGCACCCCGAGGGCTCTGGGGCACCCCCAGGGGCTATGGGGCACCCTCAGCTTTGGGGCACCCCAGAGGCTATGGGGCACCCTCAGCTTTGGGGCACCCCAGAGGCTATGGGGCACCCCAGAGGCTATGGGGCACCCTCAGCTTTGGGGCACCCCAGAGGCTATGGGGCACTGCAAGGGACTATAGGGCACTCTCAGCTATGGGGCACCCCAGGGGCTATGGGGCACCCCAAGGGCTATGGGGCACCCTCAGCTTTGGGGCACCCCAGGGGCTATGGGGCACCCTCAGCTATGGGGCACCCCGAGGGGCTATGGGGCACTGCAAGGGACTATAGGGCACTCTCAGCTATGGGCACCCCAGGGGCTATGGGGCACCCCAAGGGGCTATGGGCACCCTCAGCTATGGGGCACCCCAGGGGCTATGGGGCACCCTCAGCTATGGGGCACCCCGAGGGGCTATGGGGCACCCCAGGGGCTATGGGGTACCCTCAGCTTTGGGGCACCCTCAGCTTTGGGGCACCCCGAGGGGCTATGGGGCACCCCAGGGGCTATGGGGCACCCTCAGCTATGGGGCACCCCAAGGGGCTATGGGGCACCCCAGAGGCTATGGGGCACCCTCAGCTTTGGGCACCCCAGGGGCTATGGGGCACCCCAGGGGCTATGGGGCACTCTCAGATATGGGGCACCCAGGGGCTATGGGGCACCCTGGGGGCTATGGGGCACCCAGAGGGGCTATGGGGCACTCTCAGATATGGGGCACCCCGGGGGCTATGGGGCACCCTCAGCTTTGGGGCACCCCAGGGGCTATGGGGCACCCCAGGGGCTATGGGGCACCCCAAGGGCTATGGGGCACTCTCAGATATGGGGCACCCCAGGGGCTATGGGGCACCCCGGGGGCTATGGGGCACCCAGAGGGGCTATGGGGCACTCTCAGATATGGGGCACCCCGGGGGCTATGGGGCACCCTCAGCTTTGGGGCACCCCAGGGGCTATGGGGCACCCCAGGGGCTATGGGCACCCCAAGGGCTATGGGGCACTCTCAGATATGGGGCACCCCAGGGGCTATGGGGCACCCCGGGGGCTATGGGGCACCCCGAGGGGCTATGGGGCACCCCGGGGGCTATGGGGCACCCCGGGGGCTATGGGGCACCCTCAGCTTTGGGGCACCCCAGGGGCTATGGGGCACCCCGAGGGGCTATGGGGCACCCTCAGCTTTGGGGCACCCCAGGAGCTACGGGGCACGACCAAGGCTCCTTGTAGCCCCCCAAAGGTCCTTGTAGCCCCCCACGGGTCCCTCCAGCACCCCTGGAGGTCTCTGCGGCCCCCGGAGCCCCCCCAGAGCCCGCGGCCCCCCGAGCTCACGGGCGTCCACGTTGTCCAGGGCGTTGGCGACGCCGTCCAGCCCCTCGAAGAAGTCGTCGTCGTAGACGCGCTCGTGTCGGGGCCCACGCGGTCGGTGCGGCTGCAGACGCGCAGCGCCGGGTTCATCTCCCGCGCCGCCGCCGCCGCCCGCTCCGACTTCAGCTTCTGGAGAGGGAAACACCTGGGCTGTGAGCCCCGCCCCTTGGGACACGCCCTCTTAAGCCACGCCCCTTTTCCCAATCCAATCGCGCATCCAAGGAACTCAAGCGATGATGCTGAGCATGAAACTCAACTGTTGGTGTTGGCTGAGAAACTCAATCGTTGACATTGGTCAAGAAACTCAACTGTTGGTGTTGGCTGAGAAACTCAATCGTTGACATTGGTCAAGAAACTCAACTGTTGACATTGAGCACGAAACTCAATCGTTGACATTGAGCAGGGAACTCAGCTGTTGATGCTGGCTGAGAAACTCAACTGTTGGTGTTGGCCAAGAAACTCAATCGTTGATGTTGACCAAGAAACTCAACCGTAGACATTGAGCACAAAACTCAACCATTGGGTGTTGGCCAAGAAACTCAACTGTTGATGTCAAGCATGAAACTCAACTGTTGGTGTTGGCTGAGAAACTCAACCATTGACATTGAGCACGAAACTCAACCGTTGGCGTTCAGCACAAAACTTAACCATTGGGTGTTGGCCGAGAAACTCAACCGTTGACATTGACCAGGGAACTCAACCGTTGTTGTTGGCCGAGAAACTCAACCATGATGTTGGCCAAGAAACTCAACCGTTGACACTGAGCAGGAAACTCAACCATTGGTGTTGACTAAGAAACTCAACTGTTGACGTTGGCCAAGAAACTCAACCATTGACATAGGCCAAGAAATTCAACTGTTGACATTGGCCAAGAAACTCAACCGTTGATGTCAAGCATGAAACTCAATCATTGATGTTAGCCAAGAAACTCAACTGTTGATGTTGACCAAGAAACTCAACCATTGACCTTGGTCAACAAACTCAACCGTTGATGTCAAGCATAAAACTCAACCGTTGATGTTGACTAAGAAACTCAACCGTTAACGTCAAGCAGGAAACTCAATCACTGACGTTGGCCAACAGACTCAACCGTTGACGTTAACCAAAAACTCAACCGTTGACATTGGCCAAGAAACTCAATGGGTGACGGTGGCCCAAGAAATTCAATTGCTGATATCAAACATGGAACGCAACCGTTGATGCTGAGCACAAAACTCAGCTGCTGCCGTTGGCCAAGAAATTCAATCGTTGGCATTGACCAGGAAACTCAACCGTTGGCATTGAGCACGAAATTCAATTGTTGAGGTCGGCCAAGAAACTCAACCGTTGACGTTGGCCCAAGAAATTCAACTACTGGCATTGACCAGGAAATGCAACCGTTGGCGTTAGCCAAGAAACTCAACTGCTGACTTTGACCACGAAACTCAACCGTTGACCTTGGCCAAAAAACTCAACCGTTGGGTGTTAGCCAAGAAACTCAACCGTTGATGTCAAGCATGAAACTCAATTGTTGATGTTTGCCAAGAAACTCAATCGTTGACGTTGACCAAGAAACTCAACCATTGATGTCAAGCACGAAACTCAATTGTTGATGTTGGCCAAGAAACTCAATCGTTGACATTGACCAGGAAACTCAGCTGTTGCCATTGACCAAGAAACTCAACTGTTGACCTTGGCCAAGAAACTCAACTGTTGATGTCAAGCATGAAACTCAACCGCTGATGTTGGCAAAGAAACTCAATCGTTGACAATGAGCAAGAAACTCAACTGTTGACCTGGCCAAGAAACTCAACCATTGACATTGACTAAGAAACTCAACCGTTGACATTGACCAAAAAACTCAACCGTTGACATTGGCCAAGAAACTCAACCGTTAACATTGAGCACAAACCCCACTGTTGATGTCAAGCATGAAACTCAATTGTTGATGTTGGCCAAGAAACTCAACCGTTGATGTTGACCAAGAAACTCAACCGCTGACGTTGACCAAGAAATCCAACCATTGATGTTGACCCAGAAACTCAACCATTGACATTGACCTGGAAACTCAACCACTGATGTTGACCCAGAAACTCAACCATTGACATTGACCAGGAAACTCAGCTGTTGCCATTGACCAAGAAACTCAACCGTTGACCTTGGCCAAGAAACTCAGCCACTGATGTTGACCAGAAACTCAACCGTTGACCTTGGCCAACTCACCGGCAGCACCTTGAGGATGGCTGCCCAAATTCCTCCCTCTCAGGCCCCTCCCCCTCGCCGCCCACCTCCAGCTTGGTGCTGGCCAAGCCGCCGCCGACCAACGCTGCGGCCGTTCCCGCCCCTCACCGTGACGTCCCAGGGCCGGAAGAGGAAACTGACGGTTCAGGTTGGACTTCTCGATGGTGTCCATGTCGGTGACGGTCACGCTGCCCTCGGGGCCGCAGCCCAGCCCCACCATGGCGAAGTTCTTGAGCAGCTCGCAGCCGATGGCCCCCGCCCCCACCTGCCGGGGACACGCGGGGACGTGTGGGGACAGGGGACGAGGTGGCCCAGG
>NW_025963260.1:0-59829 GCF_020740725.1 Corvus hawaiiensis
AAACCCGCCTGTTTTTGCCCCAATCCGGGGCCTATTTTTCCCAAACCCAGGGCTATTTTTTTCCAAACCCAGGGCTGTTTTTCTCAAACCTGCCCATTTTTGCCCCAAACCCAGGATGTTTTTTCCCAAACCCGCCCGTTTTTGCCTAAACCCCGCTGTTTTTCCCAAACCCGCCTGTTTTTCCCCCAAACCCCGCTGGTTTTGCCCCAAACCCGCCCGTTTTTGCCCAAACCTCACTGTTTTTTCCCAAACCCGCCCGTTTTTCCCAAACCCGCCCGTTTTTGCCCAAACCCCGCTGTTTCACCCAAACCCGGCCGTTTTCACCCCAAACCCCGGGCTATTTTTTCCCAACCCCGCAGTTTTGCCCAAAACCGGCCGTTTTTTCCCCCAAACCCCGCTGTTTCACCCAAACCCGCCCGTTTTCACCCCAAACCTGGGGCTGTTTTGCCCAAACCCGTCCGTTTTCACCCCAAACCCCGGGCTATTTTTTCCCAACCCCGCAGTTTCACCCAAACCCGGCCGTTTTCCCAAACCTGGGGCTGTTTTTCCCCAAACCCCGCAGTTTTGCCCAAACCCGGCCGTTTTCACCCCAAACCCCGGGCTATTTTTTCCCAACCCCGCACTTTTGCCCAAACCCCGCAGTTTTTCCCAAACCCCGCAGTTTTTCCCAAACCCCACTGTTTTTGCCCCAAACCCGCCCGTTTTTGCTCAAACCTCGCTGTTTTTTCCCAAACCCGGGGCTGTTTTTTCCCAAACCCGCCCTTTTTTCCCAAACCCCGCTGTTTTGCCCAAACCCGGTGGTTTTGGCCCCAAACCCGGCGCTATTTTTCCCCAAACCCGCCCATTTTTCCCCAACCCCGCCCGTTTTTCCCCAAACCCCACTATTTTCCCCCAAACCCTGCTGTTTTCCCCAAACCCCACTATTTTCCCCCAAACCTGGGGCTGTTTTTGCCCCAAATCCCGCTGTTTCACCCAAACCCGCCCGTTTTTCCCCCAAACCCGCCCGTTTTTGCCCCAATCCGCACTGGTTTTTCCCAAACCCGGCTGGTTTTGCCCAAATCCAGGCCCGTTTTTGCCCAAACCCTGCTGTTTTTCCCAAACCCGCCCGTTTTTGGCCCAAACCCAAGGCTATTTTTCCCAAACCCAGCCGGTTTTGCCCAAACCTGCCCGTTTTTCCCCCAAACCCACCCATTTTTCCCCAAACCCCACTATTTTTTCCCCAACCCCGCTGTTTTTCCCAAACCCACCCATTTTTGCCCCAAACCCAGGGATGTTTTTTCCCAAACCCGCCCGTTTTTTCCCAAACCCACCCGTTTTTCCCAAACCCCACTATTTTCCCCCAAACCCCGCTGTTTTTCCCAAACCCGCCCGTTTTTCCCAAACCCCACTGTTTTGCCCAAACCCGCCCGTTTTCACCCCAAACCCCGCTGTTTCCCCCAAACCCCGCTGTTTTTCCCCAAACCCCACTATTTTTCCCAAACCCGCCCATTTTTCCCCCAAACCCCGCCCGTTTTCCCCCAAACCTGCAGTTTTGCCCAAACCCGGCTGTTTTCCCAAACCCCACTATTTTTCCCCAAACCCCGCAGTTTTCCCCAACCCTGCAGTTTTGCCCAAACCCAGCTGTTTTCACCCCAAAGCCCGGGCTATTTTTTCCCAAACCCGCCCGTTTTTCCCAAACCCGCAGTTTTCCCCAAACCCGCAGTTTTCCCCAACCCTGCTGTTTTTCCCCAAACCCCGCTGTTTTCCCCCAAACCCCGTAGTTTTCCCCAAACCCGCCCGTTTTTCCCCAGACCCCACTATTTTCCCCCAAATCCCGCTGTTTTTCCCAAACCCCGCTGTTTTGCCCAAACCTGGCCGTTTTCACCCCAAACCCCGCTGTTTTCCCCCAAACCCCGCTGTTTCTCCCCAAAGCCCGCAGTTTTCCCCAACCCCGCAGTTTTGCCCAAACCCAGCCGTTTTCACCCCAAACCCCGCAGTTTCCCCCAAACCCCGCTGTTTTTCCCCAAACCCCGCTGTTTTCCCCAAACCCGCCCGTTTTTTCCCAAACCCGCCCGTTTTTCCCAAACCCGCCCGTTTTTTCCCAAACCCACCCGTTTTTCCCAAACCCCACTATTTTCCCCCAAACCCCGCTGTTTTGTCCAAACCCGCCCGTTTTTCCCAAACCCCGCAGTTTTGCCCAAACCCGGCTGTTTTCACCCCAAAGCCCGGGCTATTTTTTCCCAACCCCGCAGTTTTCCCCAACCCCGCAGTTTTCCCCAACCCCGCTGTTTTTCCCCAAACCCCGCAGTTTCCCCAAACCCCGCAGTTTTGCCCAAACCCGGCTGTTTTCACCCCAAACCCCGCAGTTTTCCCCAACCCCGCAGTTTTGCCCAAACCCCGCGCTTTTCACCCCAAAGCTGTGCCCACCTGCAGGTTGAGCGCCAGGTGCCGCGTCTTGGTTTGCTCCAGGTCGCTCTGCGAGTACTTGAGGCGCATCTGGAGCCCGTGGGCCTGGGACTGCACCTGGCGCAGCTCGGCCTCCTTGCGCTTGGCCTTCATCTGCTCCTGGATGGGGAGAAAAACCGGGAATTTGGGAAAAACGGGGAAAAATGGGGGAAAAACAACCCGGGGAATGGGGAAAAAAGGGGGAAAAACGGGAAAAAACGGGAAAAATAACCCGGGAATGAGGGAAAACGGGGGATGGGGAGGGGGCGCAGCTCGGCCTCCTTGCGCTTGGCCTTCATCTGCTCCTGGATGGGGGAAATGGGGGAAAAAACTGGGAATTGGGGAAAAATGGGATAAAATGGGGAATGGGGAGGGGCCACAGCTCGGCCTTCATCTGCTCCTGGATGGGGAGAAAATGGGGGAAAAAATGGGAATTTGGGAAAAACGGGGAAAAAAATGGAAATTTGGGAAAAACACGGGGGAAAAAACGGGGGAAAAATGGGGGAAAACAACCCGGGAATGGGGAAAAAGGGGGAAAAATGACCTGGGAATTGGGGAAAACCACAGGGAAAATGGGGGATGGGGATGGGGAGGGGGCGCAGCTCGGCCTCCTTGTGCTTGGCCCTCATCTGCTCCTGGATGGGGGGAAATGGGGGAAAAAACCGGGAATTTGGGAAAAACGGGGAAAAAAACAGAAATTTGGGAAAAACACAGGGAAAAAACGGGGAAAAATGGGGGGAAAACAACCCGGGAATGAGGGAAAAAGGGGGATGGGGAGGGGCCGCAGCTCGGCCTCCTTGCGCTTGGCCTTCATCTGCTCCTGGATGGGGGAAATGGGGGAAAAAACCGGGGATTTGGGAAAAACGGGGAAAAATACCCGGGAATGAGGGAAAAAGGGGGAGAAACGGGAAAAAACGGGAAAAACAACCTGGGAATGAGGGAAAAACCCAGGGAAAACGGGGGATGGGGAGGGGGCGCAGCTCAGCCTCGTCGTGCTTGGCCTTCATCTGCTCCTGGATGGGGAGAGAAAATGGGGGAAAAAAACGGGAATTTGGGAAAAACGGGGAAAAAACAACCCGGCAATGGGGGAAAAAGAGGGAAAAAATGACCCAGGAATGGGTTAAAACAACCCAGGAATGAGGGAAAAATGGGATAAAATGGGGGATGGGGAGGGGGCGCAGCTCAGCCTCCTTGTGCTTGGCCTTCATCTGCTCCTGGGGGGGGAAAATGGAGGAAAAAACCGGGAATTTGGGAAAAACGGGGGGAAAAACCAGGAATTTGGGAAAAATGGGGAAAACAACCCGGGAATGGGGGAAAAATGGGGAAAAACGACCCCGGAATGAGGGAAAAACACGGGGAAAATGGGGGATGGGGAGGGGCCGCGGCTCGGCCTCCTTGTGCTTGGCCTTCATCTGCTCCTGGATGGGGGAAAATGGGGGAAAAAACCGGGAATTTGGGAAAAACAGGAAAAAACAGGGGAAAACAACCCAGGAATGGGGGAAAAAGGGGGAAAAATGACCTGGGAATTGGGGAAAACCACAGGGAAAATGGGGGAGGGGGATGGGGAGGGGGCGCAGCTCGGCCTCCCTGTGCTTGGCCCTCATCTGCTCCTGGATGGGGGAAATGGGGGAAAAAACCGGGAATTTGGGAAAAACGGGGAAAAAAACAGAAATTTGGGAAAAACACAGGGAAAAAACGGGGAAAAATGGGGAAAACAACCGGGGAATGAGGGAAAATGGGGGATGGGGAGGGGCCGCAGCTCGGCCTCCTTGTGCTTGGCCTTCATCTGCTCCTGGATGGGGAAATGGGGGAAAAAACCGGGGATTTGGGAAAAACGGGGAAAAATACCCGGGAATGAGGGAAAAAGGGGGAGAAACGGGAAAAAACGGGAAAAACAACCTGGGAATGAGGGAAAAACCCAGGGAAAACGGGGGATGGGGAGGGGGCGCAGCTCAGCCTCGTCGTGCTTGGCCTTCATCTGCTCCTGGATGGGGAGAGAAAATGGGGGAAAAAAACGGGAATTTGGGAAAAACGGGGAAAAAACAACCCGGCAATGGGGGAAAAAGAGGGAAAAATGACCCAGGAATGGGTTAAAACAACCCAGGAATGAGGGAAAAATGGGATAAAATGGGGGATGGGGAGGGGGCGCAGCTCAGCCTCCTTGTGCTTGGCCTTCATCTGCTCCTGGGGGGGGAAAATGGAGGAAAAAACCGGGAATTTGGGAAAAATGGGGGGAAAAACCAGGAATTTGGGAAAAATGGGGAAAACAACCCGGGAATGGGGGAAAAATGGGGAAAAACGACCCCGGAATGAGGGAAAAACACGGGGGAAAATGGGGGATGGGGAGGGGCCGCGGCTCGGCCTCCTTGTGCTTGGCCTTCATCTGCTCCTGGATGGGGGAAAATGGGGGAAAAAACCGGGAATTTGGGAAAAACAGGAAAAAACGGGGGAAAACAACCCGGGAATGGGGGAAAAAGGTGGAAAAATGACCTGGGAATTGGGGAAAACCACAGGGAAAATGGGGGGAGGGGGATGGGGAGGGGGCGCAGCTCGGCCTCCTTGCGCTTGGCCTTCATCTGCTCCTGGATGGGAGAAAATGGGGGAAAAAACCGGGAATTTGGGAAAAACGGGGAAAAAAACGGAAATTTGGGAAAAACACAGGGAAAAAACGGGGAAAAATGGGGGAAAACAACCCAGGAATGGGGGAAAAAGGGGGATGGGGAGGGGGCACAGCTCGGCCTCGTCGTGCTTGGCCTTCATCTGCTCCTGCATTGGGGAAAATGGGGGAAAAAACCGGGAATTTGGGAAAAACACAGGGAAAATGGGGGAAAACAACCCGGGAATGGGGGAAAAAGGGGGAAAAATGACCTGGGAATTGGGGAAAAACACAGGGAAAATGGGGGATGGGGATGGGGAGGGGGCGCAGCTCGGCCTCCTTGTGCTTGGCCCTCATCTGCTCCTGGATGGGGGAAATGGGGGAAAAAACCGGGAATTGGGAAAAACGGGGAAAAATACCCGGGAATTCAGGAAAAACACGGGGAAAATGGGGGAAAAACAATCCGGGAATGAGGGAAAAATGGGGAAAATCAACCCGGGAATGGGGGTAAACACATGGGGAAAAGGGGAAAAACCCGGGAATTTGGGAAAAATGGGGAAAAATACCCGGGAATGAGGGAAAAACGGGGAAAAAACGGGAAAAACAACCCGGGAATTTGGGAGAAAAGGGGCCTCAGGGGGATGGGGAGGGGGCGCAGCTCGGCTCCTTGTGCTTGGCCTTCATCTGCTCCTGGATGGGGGAAATGGGGGAAAAAATGGGAATTTGGGAAAAACGGGATAAAATGGGGGAAAAACAACCCCGGGAATGGGGAAAAAAGGGGGAAAAAACGGGAAAAAACAGGAAAAAACGGGAAAAATAACCCAGGAATGAGGGGAAAACGGGGGATGGGGAGGGGGCACAGCTCGGCCTCCTTGTGCTTGGCCTTCATCTGCTCCTGGGGGGGAGAAAAACCGGGAATTTGGGAAAAACGGAGGGAAAAAAAGGGGAATGAGGGAAAAAGGGGGGAAAAACCCGGGAATTCGGGGAAAAGAAGGGGAAAAAAAGGGGGAATTCGGGAAAAACAGGGAAAAACGGGGAAAAACGGGGGTCGGGGAGCAGTGGGGAGGAGGAAACCCCTGGGGAGAGGTTTTTGGGGTCAGTCTGGGATTTTTGGTCAGTTTGGGTTTTAGGGTCAGTTTTGGGGTCAGTTTTGGGTTTTTAGGGTCAGTTTTGGGTTTTTGGGGTCAGTTTTAGGGTCACTTTGGTGGTTTAGGGTCAGTTTTAGGGTCACTTTGGGTTTTTAGGGTCAGTTTTGGGTTTTTGGGGTCAGTTTTAGGGTCACTTTGGTGGTTTAGGGTCAGTTTTAGGGTCACTTTGGGTTTTTAGGGTCAGTTTGGGGTCAGTTTTAGGGTCACTTTGGGGGTTTAGGCTCAGTTTTAGGGTCAGTTTGGGGTCAGTTTTAGGGTCAGTTTGGGTTTTTAGGGTCAGTTTGGGGTCAGCTTAGGGTCAGTTTTAGGGTCAGTTTGGGTTTTTAGGGTCAGTTTGGGGTCAGTTTAGGGTCAGTTTTAGGGTCAGTTTGGTGGTTTAGGGTCAGTTTGGGGTCAGTTTTAGGGTCAGTTTGGGTTTTTAGGGTCAGTTTGGGGTCAGTTTTAGGGTCACTTTGGGGGTTTAGGCTCAGTTTTAGGGTCAGTTTGGGGTCAGTTTTAGGGTCACTTTGGGGGTTTAGGCTCAGTTTTAGGGTCAGTTTGGGGTCAGTTTTAGGGTCAGTTTGGGTTTTTAGGGTCAGTTTGGGGTCAGCTTAGGGTCAGTTTTAGGGTCAGTTTGGGTTTTTAGGGTCAGTTTGGGGTCAGCTTAGGGTCAGTTTTAGGGTCAGTTTGGGGGTTTAGGGTCAGTTTGGGGTCAGCTTAGGGTCAGTTTTAGGGTCAGTTTGGGGGTTTAGGGTCAGTTTGGGGTCAGCTTAGGGTCAGTTTTAGGGTCAGTTTGGGGGTTTAGGGTCAGTTTGGTGGTTTGGGGTCAGCTTAGGGTCAGTTTTAGGGTGAGTTTGGGGGTTTAGGGTCAGTTTGGGGTCAGTTTTAGGGTGAGTTTGGGTTTTTAGGGTCACTTTGGGGGTTTAGGCTCAGTTTTAGGGTCCCACCTTGAGCTCCTCCGTCAGCCGCTCCTTCTTCTCCTTGAGTTTGTCCACGGCCTTCTCGTCCCAGCGCCGCGCTTTGGCCTTGAGGTCGCTGGCGCCGCCCGAGATCACCCCCGACTTCTGGAACAGCGTCCCGTCCAGGGCCACCGTCTGCGGGACAGCCAGAGTCACCCAGGGACACCCAGGGACAGCCAGAGTCACCCACGGGGCACCCACGGGCACCCAGAGTCACCCAGGGACACCCAGGGACAGCCAGAGTCACCCACGGGGCACCCAGGGGCACCCACGGGGCACCCACGGGCACCCAGGGACAGCCAGAGTCACCCACGGGGCACCCACGGGGCACCCACGGGCACCCAGAGTCACCCAGGGACACCCAGGGACAGCCAGAGTCACCCAGGGGCACCCACGGGCACCCAGGGGGCACCCAGGGACAGCCGGGGTCACCCAGGGCACCCAGGGGCACCCATGAGCACCCAGAGTCACCCAGGGGCACCCAGGGACACCCAGGGGCACCCAGGGGCACCCAGGGGCACCCAGAGTCACCCAGGGGCACCCGGGGGCACCCGGGGACACCCAGAGACAGCCAGGGGCACCCAGAGTCACCCAGGGGCACCCAGAGTCACCCAGGGACAGCCAGAGTCACCCACGGGGCACCCAGGGACACCCAGGGGGCACCCAGGGACAGCCAGGGTCACCCCCGACTTCTGGAACAGCGTCCCGTCCAGGGCCACCGTCTGCAGGACAGCCAGAGTCACCCAGGGACACCCACGGGCACCCAGGGGGCACCCAGGGACAGCCGGGGTCACCCAGGGCACCCAGGGGCACCCATGAGCACCCAGAGTCACCCAGGGGCACCCAGGGACACCCACGGGGCACCCGGGGACACCCAGGGACACCCAGGGGCCGGAGGGGGTCACGGGGCACCGGGGGCTGCTTTGGGGCCGTTTTTGGGGTACCCTGTGCCGCTGGTGCCCCCCGGGGCAATGGGGGCTGCGTTGGGGGTGGTTTTGGGGTGGTTTCGGGGATATTGTGGGGGCGTTTTTGGGGATATTTTTGGGGAAGTTCTGGGGTGTTTTTTGGGGATATTTTTGGGCTGTTTTGGGGATATTTTTGGGGTGGTTCTGGGGATATTTTTTGGCTGTTTTGGGGATATTTTTGGGGAGGTTCTGCGGAGTTTTGGAGATATTGTGGGGGTGTTTTTGGGGATATTTTTGGGGTGGTTCTGCGGTGTTTTGGGGATATTTTTGGGGTGGTTTTGGGGATATTTTTGGGAGGTTCTGCGGAGTTTTGGGGATATTGTGGGGGTGTTTTTGGGGATATTTTTGGGGTGGTTCTGCGGTGTTTTGGGGATATTTTTGGGGTGTTTTTGGGGATATTTTTGGGCTGTTTTGGGGATATTTTGGGGGTGTTTTTGGGGATATTTTTGGGGTGTTTTTGGGGATATTTTTGGGGTGGTTATGGGGTGTTTTGGGGATATTTTTGGGGTGTTTTTGGGGATATTTTTGGGCTGTTTTGGGGATATTTTGGGGGTGTTTTTGGGGATATTTTTGGGGTGTTTTTGGGGATATTTTTGGGGTGGTTCTGCGGTGTTTTGGGGATATTTTTGGGGTGTTTTTGGGGATATTTTTGGGCTGTTTTGGGGATATTTTGGGGGTGTTTTTGGGGATATTTTTGGGGTGTTTTTGGGGATATTTTTGGGGTGGTTATGGGGGTGTTTTGGGGATATTTTTGGGGTGTTTTTGGGGATATTTTTGGGCTGTTTTTGGGGATATTTTTGGGGTGGTTCTGCGGTGCTTTGGGGATATTTTTGAGGTGTTTTGGGGGATTTTTTGGGGTGTTTTTGGGGATATTTTTTGGCAGTTTTGGGGATATTTTTGGGGTGGTTCTGGGGTGTTTTTGGGGATATTTTTGGGGTGGTTCTGGGGTGTTTTGGGGGCTGTTTTTGGGGTACCTTGTGCCGCTGGTGCCCCCCGAAGGCGATCCTCCTGGCGTCCTCCACGTTGTCGCACACCAGCGCATTCCCGCAGGCGAACTGCAGCGCCTTCTTGATGTGGGGCGGCTCGTAGCGGATCACATCGATCACCAGCTTGGCCCCCCGCAGCTCCCGCAGCTTCTCGTCCGTGGGCTTCACCTGGAACCCCAAAAACGGGGGGGGTAGGACCCCAAAAATGGGGTTAAAACCCCAAACAGGGCACCCAAACCCCCACAGCTTCTCATCGGTGGGGCTTCACCTGGAACCCCAAAAACGGGGGGTTATAAACCCCAAAAATGGGGTTAAAACCCCAAACAAGGCACCCAAACCCCCACAGCTTCTCATCGGTGGGGCTTCACCTGGAACCCCAAATTGGGAGGGTAAGAACCCCAAAAACGGGGTTAAAACCCCAAACAAGGCACCCAAACCCCCACAGCTTCTCATTGGTGGGGCTTCACCTGGAACCCCAAAAACGGGGGGGGGTCAGGACCCCAAAAATGGGGTTAAAACCCCAAACAGGGCACCCAAACCCCCACAGCTTCTCATTGGTGGGGCTTCACCTGGAACCCCAAAAACGGGGGGTTATAAACCCCAAAAATGGGGTTAAAACCCCAAACAAGGCACCCAAACCCCCACAGCTTCTCATCGGTGGGGCTTCACCTGGAACCCCAAAAACGGGGGGGGCAGAACCCCAAAAACGGGGTTAAAACCCCAAACAGGGCACCCAAACCTCCCACAGCTTCTCATTGGTGGGGCTTCACCTGGGACCCCAAATTGGGAGGGTAAGAACCCCAAAAACGGGGTTAAAACCCCAAACAGGGCACCCAAACTCCCCTCAGCTTCTCATTGGTGGAACAGCTTCTCGTTCACCTGGAACCCCAAAAATGGAGGGGTCAGGACCCCAAAAATGGGGTTAAAACCCCAAACAGGGCACCCAAACCTCCCACAGCTTCTCATTGGTGGGGCTTCACCTGGGACCCCAAAAACGGGGGGGTTATAAACCCAAAAATGGGGTGACGATCCCAAATCAGTGTCAGGACCCCAAAAATAGGGTAAAACCCCAAAAATGAGCACCCAAACTCTCCCAGGAGCTCCTGCAGCTTCTTGTCTGTGGGTTTCAGCTGAAAACCCAAAGCTGCGGGGTTATAAACCCAAAAATGGGGCCAAAAGCCCAAATCGGGGTCAGGCCCCCAAAAAATGAGGGGGTTGTAAACCCAAAAATGGAGTCAGGGACCTAAAACAAGGCACCCAAACCCCCCGCAGCTTCTTCTCCATGGGCTTCACCTGAAGCCCCAAAATCAGGGGGTCAGGAACCCCAAAAATGGGGTCACAATCCCAAATCAGGGTCAGAACCCCAAATCAGCGTCAGGACCCCAAAAACGGGGTTATAAACCCAAAACAGGGCACCCAAACTCCCCGCAGCTCCTGAAGCTTCTCATCTGTGGGTCTGACCTGGAACCCCAAAGATGGGGGGTCAGGAACCCAAAAATGGGGGTCACAATCCCAAATCGGGCTCAGAACCCCAAAAATGGGGTCACAATCCCAAATCGGGCTCAGAACCCTAAAACAGGGCACCCAAATTCCCCCACAGCTCCTCATCCGCGGGCTTCACCAGGGCACCCCCAAAATCGGGGTCAGCTCTGGGGCCCCCAAACCCCTCACAAGGTCCCTGCTGACCCCAAACCCCATTTTGGGGTCGCACCTCGAGGCAGTCGAGGGGCAGGAAGGTCTCGGCTCCCCAAATTCCCTGGGAACGCCAAACCCTGTTTTGGGGTCACACCTCGAGGTAGAAGGTCTCAGTCCCCTGCTGACCCCAAAGCCCTCAGAGGGTCCCTGCTGACCCCAAACCCCTCACAAGGTCCCTGCTGACCCCAAACCCCTCAGAGGGTCCCTGCTGACCCCAAAGCCCTCACAGGGTCCCTGCTGACCCCAGAGCCCGTTTTAGGGCCGCACCTCGAGGCAGTCGAGGGGCAGGAATGTCTCGGGCTCCCCAAAGCCCTCAGAGGGTCCCTGCTGACCCCAAACCCCATTTTGGGGTCGCACCTCGAGGTAGTCGAGGGGCAGGAAGGTCTCAGTCCCCTGCTGACCCCAAAGCCCTCAGAGGGTCCCTGCTGACCCCAAACCCCATTTTGGGGTCGCACCTCGAGGTAGTCGAGGGGCAGGAAGGTCTCGGGCTCCCCGCGCTGCTCCTTGATGTACTGGATGCAGTCCCTGCCCGTCTTCTCCGAGTCCACGATGATGGCGTCCATGTTCTTGCCCAGCACCTTGGTCACGGCGATCTGGTACTTCTTCTGCGTGGGCTGGCACAGGTCAATGAGGCGGCCGTACTGAGGGGGGACAGGAGTTATAGGGTCAGGGACAGGAGTTATGGGGTCAGGGACAGCAGGTATGGGGTCAGGGACACCCGATATGGGGTCGGGGACAGGTGGTATGGGGTCAGGGTCCTCAGAAATGGGTTTGGGGACATCGGAAATGGGGTCAGGTTCTTCTGCGTGGGCTGGCACAGGGCAATGAGGCGGCCGTACTGAGGGGGGACAGGAGATATGGGGTCAGGGACAGGAGTTATGGGGTCAGGGATACTGGATATGGGATCAGCGACAGCAGATATGGGGTCAGAGACCCTGGAAATGGGATTGGGAACCTCAGAAATGGGGTCAGGGACATCAGAAATGGGGTCAGGTTCTTCTGCGTGGGCTGGCACAGGTCGATGAGGCGGCCGTACTGAGGGGGGACAGGAGTTATGGGGTCAGGGACAGGAGTTATGGGGTCAGGGACAGCAGGTATGGGGTCAGGGACAGGAGATATGGGGTCAGGGACAGCAGATATGGGGTCAGGGACATCGGAAATGGGGTCAGGGACAGCAGGTATGGGGTCAGGGACCTCGGAAATGGGATCAGGGACATCAGAAATGGGTTTGAGGACATCGGAAATGGGGTCAGGTTCTTCTGCGTGGGCTGGCACAGGGCACTGAGGCGGCCGTACTGAGGGGAGACAGCAGGTATGGGGTCAGGGACAGGAGTTATGGGGTCAGGGACAGCAGGTATGGGGTCAGGGACAGCAGATATGGGGTCAGGGACAGCAGATATGGGGTCAGGGACAGCAGATATGGGGTCAGGGAGCTCAGAAATGGGGTCAGGGACAGCAGATACGGGGTCAGGGAGCTCAGAAATGGGGTCAGGGAGCTCAGAAATGGGGTCAGGGACAGCAGATATGGGGTCAGGGACATCGGAAATGGGGTCAGGGACAGCAGGTATGGGGTCAGGGACCTCGGAAATGGGATCAGGGACATCAGAAATGGGTTTGGGGACATCGGAAATGGGGTCAGGTTCTTCTGCGTGGGCTGGCACAGGGCACTGAGGCGGCCGTACTGAGGGGGGGACAGCAGGTATGGGGTCAGGGACAGGAGATATGGGGTCAGGGACAGCAGATATGGGGTCAGGGAGCTCAGAAATGGGGTCAGGGAGCTCAGAATGGGGTCAGGGACAGCAGATACGGGGTCAGGGAGCTCAGAAATGGGGTCAGGGAGCTCAGAAATGGGGTCAGGGACAGCAGATACGGGGTCAGGGAGCTCAGAAATGGGGTCAGGGAGCTCAGAAATGGGGTCAGGGACAGCAGATATGGGGTCAGGGAGCTCAGAAATGGGGTCAGGGAGCTCAGAAATGGGGTTGGGCACCCCAGAAATGAGGAGAGGAACCCCAAAACGGGGCTGAAGGGGTCGCAGAGCCGGGGGCAGGTGAGGGGCCCGGGCGGGGCTTGGGGCGCAGATTTCGGGGAACGCATTTGGGGTTCCGGATTTGGGGTCCGCGTTTGGGGTGTCCCTCACCACGGATTTGGGGTTCAGCTGAGGGGGTTGGGGGCAGCTTTTGGGGCACGCATTTTTGGGGTTCCAGGGCACACATTTGGGGTGTTCAGGGGAGGGGTCTGGGGCTGTTTCGGGGCAGTTTTTGGGGACCAGATTTGGGGTTTCCCACACCACGGATTTGGGGTTCAGCTGAGCCGTTTAGGGGAAGTTTTTGGGGTTTGGGGGCA
Source organism: Corvus hawaiiensis (assembly GCF_020740725.1). Classification (NCBI taxonomy): domain Eukaryota; kingdom Metazoa; phylum Chordata; class Aves; order Passeriformes; family Corvidae; genus Corvus; species Corvus hawaiiensis. Next base: position 13,096 of record NW_025963260.1, read on the forward strand.
CACATTTTGGGGTTCCAGGGCACACATTTTGGGGTTGTGGGGCAGTTTTTGGGGTTTTGGGGCACACATTTTGGGGTGTCCCTCACCACACAGCTGGGGTTCAGCTGAGGGGTTTTGGGATAATTTTTGGGACCCAGATGTGGGGTTTCATTTGCCGTGGATTTGGGGTTCAGGTGAGGGGTTTGGGGGCGGTTTTTGGGGTTTTGGGGCACACATTTTGGGGTTTTGGGGCACACATATTTGGGGTTCCGGGGCACATATTTTGGGGTTTTGAGGCAGTTTTTGGAGTTTTGGGGCACATATTTGGGGTTTTGGGGCAGTTTTTGGGGTTATGGGGCACACATTTTGGGGTTCCAGGGCAGCTTTTGGGGTTTTGGGGCACATATTTTGGGGTTTTGGGGCAGTTTCTGGGGTTTGGGGGCAGTTTTTGGGGCAGTTTTTGTGGTTTTGGGGCACACATATTGAGGTTTTGGGGCAGTTTTTGAGGTTTTGGGTCACACATTTTGGGGTTTTGGGGCAGTTTTTGGGGGTTTGGGGCAGTTTTTGGGGCAGTTTCTGTGGTTTTGGGGCAGTTTTTGGGGCAGTTTCTGGGGCAGTTTTTGGGGCAGTTTTGGGGCAGTTTCTGGGGGCAGTTTTGGGGCAGTTTCTGTGGTTTTGGGGCAGTTTTTGGGGCAGTTTCTGTGGTTTTGGGGCAGTTTGGGGGCATTTTGGGGCAGTTTTTGGGGGTTTGGGGCAGTTTTTTGGGCAGTTTCTGGGGCAGTTTCTGTGGTTTTGGGGCAGTTTTTGGGGCAGTTTCTGTGGTTTTGGGGCAGTTTCTGGGGCAGTTTTTGGGGCAGTTTCTGGAGGCAGTTCCTGTGGTTTTGGGGCAGTTTTTGGGGGCAGTTTTGGGGCATTTTGGGGCAGTTTCTGGGGGCAGTTCCTGGGGCAGTTCCTGTGGTTTTGGGGCAGTTTTTGGGGCAGTTTCTGGGGGCAGTTCCTGGGGCAGTTCCTGTGGTTTTGGGGCAGTTTTTGGGGCAGTTTCTGGGGGCAGTTTCTGGGGGCAGTTTCTGTGGTTTTGGGGCAGTTTTGGGGCATTTTGGGGCAGTTTCTGGGGGCAGTTCCTGTGGTTTTGGGGCAGTTTTTGGGGCAGTTTTTGGGGCAGTTCTGGGGCAGTTCCTGTGGTTTTGGGGCAGTTTTTGGGGCAGTTTTGGGGCGGTTTTTGGGGTCCCTCACCACGGAGCCGGGGTAGAGGCGTTTGATGCTGTCCATGATCTCGGCCTTGCGCTGCTGCCGGCTGCTCTCCTGGCGGTCGATGCGGGCGTCCCCGAGCTGCTCCATCACCTGGTTCAGCTCCTTGTTGATCTCGTCGATGCGGCGCTTGGCCAGCTCCACCTCCTCGGTCAGCTCGCCCTCGAGCCGCTTCTGCTCCTCCAGGGACTGCCTGGGGGGGAAATGGGGATTTGGGGGGGTTTGGGGGGGTTTGGGGTTCAATCCCAGCCCCTGGAGCCTCTTCTGCTCCTCCAGGGATTGTCTGGGGGGGGAAATGGGGATTTGGGGGGGTTTAGGGGGTCAATCCCAGCCTCTTCTGCTCCTCCAGGGATTGTCTGGGGAGGAAATGGGGATTTGGGGGATCAATCCCAGCCCTTGGAGCCTCTTCTGCTCCTCCAGGGATTGTCTGGGGGGGGCAATGAGATTCGGGGGCTTTGGAGGGGTTTGGGGGGTCAGTCCCAGCCACTTCTGCTCCTCCAGGGATTGCCTGGGGGGAAATGGGGATTTGGGGGGGTTTGGGGGAGGTTTGGGGGGTCAATCCCAGCCCCTGGAGCCTCTTCTGCTCCTCCAGATTCTGCCTGGGGGGGGGGGGAAACAAGATTTGGGGGGGGTTTGGGGGGTCAGTCCCAGCCCCTGGAGCCTCTTCTGCTCCTCCAGGGATTGTATGGGGGGGGAAATGGGGATTTGGGGGGGTTTAAGTGAGGTTTGGGGGGTCAATCCCAGCCCCTGGAGCCTCCTCTGCTCCTGCAGGGACTGCCAGGGGGCACAAAGGGGGTTTGGGACACTTCAGGGAGCACCTTGAGGACACAAAAAGGGGGTGGTGGGGAGCGGGCACAGCTTGGGGACAGGGACATGGGGACACGAGACCCCTCAGGGACCCCTTGAGGACCCCTCCAGCCCCCTGGGGACAGGGACATGGGGACATGAGACCCCTCAGGGACCCTCCAGCCCGCTGGGGACACCTTGGGGACAGGGATGGGGACATGAGACCCCTCAGGGACCCCTTGGGGACCCCTCCAGCCCCCTGGGGACACGGGACCCACTTGCTGGTGGCGATGTACTCCTCGAGCTTCTCGATGCGCTTCTGGTTCTCCTCGATCTCCCGCAGCTTCTGCTTGATCTTGGCCTGGGGACAGAGGGGACAGGGGGGATCAGGGGGTGCCAGGGGGGCTCTGGGGGTCCTGGAGGGGCTTTGGGGACCCCCAGCTCACCTCAGTCTCCACCTTCTTCCTCTCCTCCAGGTCCAGCCGGTCCTGGTCGGCTTTTTGGTCGCGGTTGAACTTCTCGAGCTCCTGGGCCAGCGTGGCCGCGCGCTTGCTGGCCTCCTCCTTCAGCCGGTGGTACTTCTTCACCTGTCCCAAACCCCACGGGATCAGCGTGGAGGGAGCAGGGCTCTGCTCTTCCCTCCCATCCCATCCCATCCCATCCCATCCCATCCCAGCCCATCCCATCCCATCCCAGCCCATCCCATCCCATCCCAGCCCATCCCAAACCCCACGGGATCAGCATGGAGTGAGCAGGGCTCTGCTCTTCCATCCCATCCCATCCCAGCCCATCCCATCCCATCCCATCCCAGCCCATCCCATCCCATCCCAGCCCATCCCATCCCATCCCAGCCCATCCCAAACCCCACGGGATCAGCATGGAGGGAGCAGGGCTCTGCTCTTCCATCCCATCCCATCCCATCCCATCTCATCCCATCCCATCCCAAACCCCACAGGATCAGTGTGGAGGGAGCTCCAGGGGCAGCTCAGGGCCTGGGCCGGGGCTCTGCTCCTCCATCCCTCCCCAAATCCCACCTGGACCAGCCCGTACCTGGTTCTCCTCCACAGTGAGATTCCTGCCCTGCTCTGGCTCTGTTTCTCCATCCCCAAATCCCACCTGGATTTCCAGGGTCAGGTCTCTCCCCTGCCTCTGGCTCTGCTCCTTTCCCAAAATTCCCCCAAACCCCACAGGACCATCCCGTACCTGGTTCTGCTCCAGGGTCTCTCCCCTGGCTCTGTTTTTCCCTTCCCAAATCCCACGGGACCATCCCGTACCTGGTTCTCCTCCAGGGTCAGGTCCCTGCCCTGGCTCTGGCTCTGCTCCTTTCCCAAAATCCCCAAACCCCACGGGACTATCCCGTACCTCATTCTCCTCCAGGGTCAGGTCTCTCCCTTGGCTCTGGCTCTGCTCCTTTCCCAGAATTTCCAAGTCCCACAGGACCATCCCGTACATGGTTCTGCTCCAGGGTGAGATTCCCCTGGCTCTGTTTTTCCCTTCCCAAATCCCACGGGACCACCCCGTACCTGGTTCTCCTCCAGGGTCAGGTCCCTGCCCTGGCTCTGGCTTTGTTTTCCCAGCCCTCCATCCCCAAATCCCACGGGACCATCCCATACATGGTTCTCCTCCAGGGTCAGGTCTCTCCCCTGCCTCTGGCTCTGCTCCTTTCCCAAAATCCCCAAACCCCACGGGACCATCCCGTACCTGGTTCTGCTCCAGGGTGAGATTCCCCTGGCTCTGTTTTTCCCTCCCCAAACCCCACGGGCCCATCCCGTACCTGGTTCTCCTCCAGAGTCAGGTCTCTCCCCTGGCTCTGGCTCTCCTCCTCCATGCGCTCCTCGAACTCCTGCCGGGATTTCTCCACGGAGAGCATCTCCTTCTCCAGCTCGTCCATGTCTGCCTTGCGTTTCTTGTACTGCTTCTGGGCGTTCTGCAGCGACTTCCGCGCCGCCTCCAGCTTCTTGATCTTGTGGGACGTGTTCTCCTTGGCCTTGATGTACTGGGGCCGCTTCTGGTTCAGCTCCGAGTCCTTCTCCCTGCGGAAAACCCCCGGATGAAGCCCCCCCAGGGAAGTCCCTCCCCGGTTTTGGGGTGGTGCCGGTGCCCAGTTGGGGTTTGGTGCATCCTCCCCTCCCCACAACGGGATAATCCCATGGGAGAACCACTAGGAGGGCGTTGGGAAAGGAGTTTCATGGATTTTCCCAGAATTAATGGAGCCTGAGAGGTTTGGGATTGATTTTGGAGCAGTGCTGGGGACTGGGGGAACTGGGGAAACTGGTCTGTGGGGCTTGGGGGTGGATTTTCCCACCAGGTAGGGAGGAATTCCCACATCCAGCCCGAAAACAGGGAATGCACCCTTTGGAAACACCCAGATTGAGCAAAAATCATGGAAATCAGGGAATCACCAGGGTTGGCAAATCCCAAAATCCTGGGATGCACCCACTGAGCCCCATGAGAGCTTCTCCAGGAAGGGATCCTGGAGCTGGGATCGGCCCCAATCCCGAGCTGAAATCCCAAAGGGGCTCTGGAGGCGCTGGAAGGAAATCTCCCTTCAAGGTCCTTTCCAACCCAAACCCAAGGGCTGGGAAAGCTGGGACTGCCCGGCTGGGGTGGGATGAGCTCCCTGGAAGGTTCCCTGCCCACGGTGGGGGATGAAACCACATGAGCTCTAACCCCATTTTTAACCCATTCCAACCCCAAGCATTCCAGGATTCCAGAGCCCTTCCCCTATGGAGACAGGCTGGGAAAGCTGGGATTGTCCAGCTGTGGCTGGATAACACTTGGAACAACCTGGTCTGTGGAGTTCCCCTGCCCAGGGCAAGGGCGGTTGGAACCAGGCAGATTTCCCACCCCACCCCAACACTCCCCGAGCCCCCAAATCCCGGGATTTCCTGGGATTCCCCCGGCCCAGCTCACTTGATCTCCTTCTCGATCTGCTGCTGCTCTCTCATCATCTTGCCCAGCTCCTTCTTGCGGTCCTTGAGCTCGTCCTCCACCCTGTCCATCCTCTTCTTGTCCTTGTCGATCTCGCGGTTCTTCAGCCCCAGCTCCTTGTTGAGCTTCTCGATCTCGGCCTCGTTGTGGAAGAGTTTGAAGAGCTGCAGCTGCACCTGGGCCCGAACCACCTCGTCCTTGAGGCGCTGGTACCGATCCGCCTGCGGGGGCACGGAGGGGACGTGGGATGGGAGCCACACGGAGCTTCCCGGGCCCGGGGCTCGGCCCTGGCTCTGCCCAGGAGCTTCCCGAACCCAGGGATGGGCCCTGGCTCTGCCCAGGAGCTTCCCGAACCCAGGGATGGGCCCTGGCTCTGCCCAGGAGCTTCCCGAACCCAGGGATGGGCCCTGGCTCTGCCCAGGAGCTTCCCGAACCCAGGGATGGGCCCTGGCTCTGCCCAGGAGCTTCCCGAACCCAGGGATGGGCCCTGGCTCTGCCCAGGAGCTTCCCGAACCCAGGGATGGGCCCTGGCTCTGCCCAGGAGCTTCCCAAACCCAGGGATGGGCCCTGGCTCTGCCCAGGAGCTTCCCAAACCCAGGGATGGGCCCTGGCTCTGCCCAGGAGCTTCCCGAACCCAGGGATGGGCCCTGGCTCTGCCCAGGAGCTTCCCAAACCCAGGGATGGGCCCTGGCTCTGTCCAGGAGCTTCCCAAACCCAGGGATGGGCCCTGGCTCTGCCCAGGAGCTTCCCAAACCCAGGGATGGGCCCTGGCTCTGTCCAGGAGCTTCCCAAACCCAGGGATGGGCCCTGGCTCTGCCCAGGAGCTTCCCGAACCCAGGGATGGGCCCTGGCTCTGTCCAGGAGCTTCCCAAACCCAGGGATGGGCCCTGGCTCTGTCCAGGAGCTTCCCGAACCCAGGGATGGGCCCTGGCTCTGTCCAGGAGCTTCCCAAACCCAGGGATGGGCCCTGGCTCTGTCCAGGACCTTCCCAAGCCCTGGCTCTCTCCAGGACCTTCCCGAGCCCTGGGTCTCTCCATGACCTTCCCAAGCCCTGGCTCTCCCCAGGACCTTCCCGAGCCCTGGCTCTCCCCAGGACCTTCCCGAGCCCTGGCTCTCCCCAGGACCTTCCCGAGCTCAGGGCTCAGCCCGAGGGTGTCCCTGGTCCCTCCCCAGCTCCCCTTTCCATCCCGACCCTTCTCCCACGACAATGGGAGGCTCTGCCTCATTCCTCTTGCTCCTTCCTTTTCCCATCCTTCCCTTTTGCCACGACTCAACAGAAGCCTCTCCCCTGTTCCTTTTCCTCCTTCCCACTCTTCTTCTTCAATGACAACGTGAGGGTCTCCCTCGTTCCTTTGTGTCCTTCCCCTCTCCATCCTTGCCCTTTTTCCATGATTTAACACAAGACTCTCCCTCTTTCCCTTCCCTTCTTTCCTTTCCCATGACACTGGGAAGGTCTCCCTCGACCCTTTCCCACCCTTCCCCTTCTTTCCACAACTCAAGGATCTCCCTCGTTCCTTTTCCTCCTTCCCCTTCTCCATCCTGACCCTTCTTCCACGAATCCATGGAAGGGAACCCCCATTCCTTTCCCATCCTCCCCCTTTTCCCATGACTCAAGAACCTCCCTTGCTCCTTTTCCTCCTTCCCATCCCTCTTTTTCCGTGTCTCCCTCACTCCTTTCGCTCCTTTCCCACCCTTCTCTTCCTCGTTCTTCCCCTTTTCCCCGACAATGTCCAAGTCTCCTCTTTCCCTTCCCCCTCCTGACCCTTTTTCCATCACTCTATGGGAGGATCTCCCGCACTCCTTTCCCATCTTTCCCCTTTTCCCAGGATTTCACAGGGAACTCTCCCTCATTCCTTCTCTTTCCCATCCTTCCTCTTTTTCCATGACTCAACAACAGTCTCCCTCGTTCCTTTCCCTCCTTCCCTTCCCCCTCCTGACCCTTTTTCCGTGACTCAATCGGAGGATCTCCCGCACTCCTTTCCCATCTTTCCCCGGGATTTCACAGGGAAATCTCCCTCGCTCCTTCCCTCTCCATCCTTCCCCTTTTTCCACAACTCAACAAGGAACTCTCCCTCATTCCTTTCCCTCCTTCCCAACCTTCCTTTCCCACAGGAACACAAGAATCTCCCTCACCCCCTTCCCTCCTTCCCTTTGCCCTCCCCAAGCTCCTCAGGGCCCATCCGGAATCGCTTCCACTGCCCCATTCCAGCCCCGCTCCCGTCCCCACCCATCGCTGTTTGACACCAAACCCGCTTTTCCCGGGATTCTGAGCGTTCCCCACCTCCTCCTTCTCCTGCTTGGCCTCCTTGCGCTCGGCAGCAATATTCTTCTTGCGGTGGTAGTTGAACTGCGTGTCCTCCTCGGCCTTCACCATCTCCTTCTTGCGCTTGTCGTACTCGGGGGCCAGCTCCCCGGAGCGGCTGATCTCCTCGAACAGCGCCGTGCGCTCCTTCGGGTTCTTCATGGCGATGGACTCCACGGCTCCCTGAAAAATGGGAGGCAGAGATGGTCCTAAATCCTGCCAGAGTTCCCTAAATCCTGTCAGGGATTCCTAAATCCTCACTGGGGTCCCTAAATCCTGTCAGGGATCCCTAAATCCCCACTGGGAGCGGCTGATCTCCTCAAACAGCGCCGTGCGCTCCTTCGGGTTCTTCATGGCGATGGACTCCACAGCTCCCTGAAAAATGGGAGGCAGAGATGGTCCTAAATCCTGCCAGAGTTCCCTAAATCCTGTCAGGGATTCCTAAATCCTCAGTGGGGTCCCTAAATCCTGTCAGGGATCCCTAAATCCCCACTGGGAGCGGCTGATCTCCTCAAACAGCGCCGTGCGCTCCTTCGGGTTCTTCATGGCGATGGATTCTACAGCTCCCTGAAAAATCAGAGATGGTCCTAAATCCAGCCAGGGATCCCTAAATTCACACTGGGGGTCCCTAAATCCAGCCAGGGATTCCTAAATTCACACTGGGGTCCCTAAATCTCTGAGAGAGTTCCCTAAATCCCCACAGGGAGCGGCTGATCTCCTCGAACAGCGCCGTGCGCTCCTTCGGGTTCTTCATGGCCATGGACTCCACGGCTCCCTGAAAACAGGAGGCAGAGATGGTCCTAAATCCTGTCAGGGATTCCCAAAATCCCCACTGGGGTCCCTAAATCCTGCCAGGGATCCCTAAATCCTCACTGGGGTCCCTAAATCCTGCCAGGGATCCCTAAATCCTCACTGGGGTCCCTAAATCCTGTCAGAGTTCCCTAAATCCTGTCAGAGTTCCCTAAATCCCCACTGGGGGTCCCTAAATCCCGTCAGAGCTCCCTAAATCCCCACTGGGGTCCCTACATCCTGTCAGAGTTCCCTAAATCCTGTCAGGGATCCCTAAATCCTCACTGGGGTCCCTAAATCCTGTCAGGGATTCCTAAATCCCCACAGGGAGCGGCTGATCTCCTCGAACAGCGCCGTGCGCTCCTTCGGGTTCTTCATGGCCATGGACTCCACGGCTCCCTGAAAACAGGAGGCAGAGATGGTCCTAAATCCTGTCAGGGATTCCCAAAATCCCCACTGGGGTCCCTAAATCCTGCCAGGGATCCCTAAATCCTCACTGGGGTCCCTAAATCCTGCCAGGGATCCCTAAATCCTCACTGGGGTCCCTAAATCCTGTCAGAGTTCCCTAAATCCTGTCAGAGTTCCCTAAATCCCCACTGGGGGTCCCTAAATCCCGTCAGAGCTCCCTAAATCCCCACTGGGGTCCCTACATCCTGTCAGAGTTCCCTAAATCCTGTCAGGGATCCCTAAATCCTCACTGGGGTCCCTAAATCCTGTCAGGGATTCCTAAATCCCCACAGGGAGCGGCTGATCTCCTCGAACAGCGCCGTGCGCTCCTTCGGGTTCTTCATGGCGATGGACTCCACGGCTCCCTGCAGGAATAACGGGGTCAGGGGTCCCTAAATCCCTGAGAGAGATCCCTAAATCCTCACTGGGGTCCCTAAATCCTGCCAGGGATCCCTAAATCCCCACTGGGGGTCCCTAAATCCTGTCAGAGCTCCCTAAATCCCCGCTGGGGTCCCTAAATCCTGTCAGGGATCCCTAAATCCCCACTGGGGTCCCTAAATCCTGTCAGGGATCCCTAAATCCTCACTGGGGTCCCTAAATCCTGCCAGGGATCCCTAAATCCTCACTGAGGTCCCTAAATCCTGCCAGGGATCCCTAAATCCCCACTGGGGGTCCCTAAATCCTGTCAGAGCTCCCTAAATCCCCACTGGGGTCCCTAAATCCTGTCAGGGATCCCCAAATCCCCACAGGGAGCGGCTGATCTCCTTGAACAGCGCCGCGCGCTCCTTCGGGTTCCTCGTGGGGATGGACTCCGCGGCTCCCCAGGAAAATGGGAGTCAGGGATGGTCCTAAATCTTAATAGGGAATCCCTAAATCCCTTTGAGGGGGCCCCTAAATCCCTGCAGGGTCAGGGGGATTCCCATGGGGAGGGGCTGATCTCCTTGAACGGCACCGTGAGCTCCCGTGGGTCCTTCACGGCCATGGATTCCATGGCCCCCTGTGGGAATAACGGGCTCAGGGCGATCCTGAATCCCTGAGAGATCCTTAAATCCCCGCTGAGGGTCCTTAAATCCCTGTGAGGAGTCCCCAAATCCCCGTGAGGAGTCCCCAAATCCCCACAGGGAGCGGCTGATCTCCTCGAACGGCGCCGTGCGCTCCTTCAGGTGCCTCGTGGGGATGGACTCCACGGCTCCTCAGGAAAATGGGAGTCAGGGAGGCCCCAAAACCCCCAGGGGTGCTCCCCAAATCCTGACAGGGTGCTCCCCAAATCCTGATGTGGAGGTGGGAGATCCTAATGGGGAAGGGCAGTTCCCGGAAGGGGCCGATCCTAAACAGCACCGGGCGCTCCTGTGGGTCCTTCGTGGCCATGGATTCCATGGCACCCCGGGAAAAGGGGGGTCAGGGGCGTCCCCAAATCCTTGGGGGAGTCTGGGGGATCCCTGTGGGGAGGGGGGTTCGGGGAGACCCCCCCCAAATCCACATTGGGGGTCTGGGGTCTCCCTCAGGGAAGGGGCAGTTCCTGGGAGGGGCCGACCCCCCCCTCCATCAGCACCTCGGGGTCCTTCGTGGCCCCCTGTGAAAAGGGGGGGGGGTCGGGGGTCCCCAAATCCTCACCTGAGGCCCCCAAATCCCCACGGGGGCCTGGAGGATGCCTGGGGGGGGGGGATGAGGGGGGAGAACCCCCCAAATCCTCATGGGAGTCCCCAATGCCTGGGAGTCCAAAAACCTCCCCTAAACCTCCACACCCTGCCCCAAAATCCCCCTAAAGCCCCTCTAAACCTCCCAAAAAAACCCCAAATCCGCCCAGACCCCCTTCCCAAGCCCCCCCTCACCTGGAAGACGAGGAAGTTCCTGGCCTTGATGAGGATGCCCAGCTTCTCCAGCTCCTCGCTGTACTCGCTCAGCTGCACCACCCGGTTGTTGATCTTGTACTCCGAGGAGCTGCCTGGGATGGGCATTTTGGGGGGTCAGGGGGCTCCCCCAAACCCTAAACACACCCAAAATGTGTCCCACAAACTCTGAGACACCCAAAAAGTGCCCTCCTTACACCCACACTGACGTGGGTGAAGGTGCAGCCCTCGGGCGCTTCCTTGGAGCTGCCTCTGCTGGGGATTCTGGGGGGATTTTGGGGATCACAGGGGCTCCCCCAAACCCTAAACGCCCCCAAAATGTGCCCCACAAACCCTAAACACACCCAAAATGTGCCCTCTAAACTGTGGCCCCCAACCCTGTGCCCCCCAAAATGTGCCCCTTGTCCTCACACTGAAGGAAACAAAGGTGTGGCCCTCAGGTCCCTCCTCAGAGCTGCCTGTGCTGGGGAGTTTGAAAGGGATTTTGGGGGGTCAGAGGGGCCCCACCAACCTCTAAACCTCCCAAAATGTGCCCACCAAACCCTAAACCCCCTAAACTGTGCCCTCCTTATACCCACACTGATGCAGGTGGAGGTGCAGCCCTCAGGCCCCTCCTCGAAGCTGCCTGTGCTGGCAATCTGGGGGGACCACAGGGGCTCCCCCAAACCCTAAACACCCCAAAATGTGTCCCACAAACTCTGAGACACCCAAAAAGTGCCCTCCTTACACCCACACTGATGTGGGTGAAGGTGCAGCACTCAGCCCCCTCCTCGGAGCTGCCTCTGCTGGGGATTTCAGAGGACCATGGCGGCTCCCCCAAACCCTAAACTGTGTCCCCTAAACCCTAAATCCCCTAAACTGTGCCCTCCCCAACTCTGTGACCCCCCAAATGTGCCCCCTTTGCACCCACCCTGATGCAGGTGAAGGTGTGCTCCTTGGCCCCCTCCTTGGAGCTGCCTGTGCTGGGGGCTTGGGGGTGATTTTGGGGGGTCAGAAGGATGCCCCCAACCCCTAAACCCTCCCAAATGTGCCCCCCCCTAGCCCCTGTGCCCCTCCAAACCCACAAATCTCATCCAAGACACCCCATAAATCCCCCTTTACCCACAGCTCCATCCCCAAACCCGCCCATAGCAGCCCCAAAAACCCCAGAAGTGTCCCCAAATCCGTGTCTCCCGCGCACCGACGATGACGCGGGCGAAGGTCCGGTCCTCGGCGCCCTCCTCCGAGTACACCATGCTGACGAAGGCCCGGCTGGCCGCGGGTTTCCCCACGGGAGCGCCGTGGATCAGATCCCGCAGCGTTTTCACCCGCAGGTTGCTCGTCTTCTCGCCCAGCACGAAGCTGATGGCGTCCATCAGGTTGGACTTGCCTGGGGGGGGACACGGGGCTCAGCGGATCTGGGGGTCTGCAGGGGGATGGGGGAGCCCAGGGAACGGAGGGTTTAGGGGGAAGCCAGGGAATGGGGGGGGGAGCCCCGGGAATTGGTGAGGGGGGATCCCATGGAATGTGGGGACCCCAGGGAATTGAGGGGGGACCCCAGGGAAAGAGGAGAGAGGCGAGGGGGGAGTCCAGGGAATGGGGGGGAGGAGCTGAGGGGGGGCTCAAGAGATTGAGGGGAGGGTGAGGGGGGATCCAGGGAGTGAGGAGGGGGTGAGGGAGGGCTGTAGGGAATGGGGGGGGGGGGACCCCAAAGCTCAGGAGGGACCCCAGGGAATCGGGGGTGGGGGGGAAGGGAACAGGGAATCCCTCCGGACAGGGTGGGAGGAGGGAGCGGGGCGGTGTGAAGAATTCCCCTCAGACCATCACGGGAGCGGCCTGGACCCCACCACAGACCCCCCGGGACCCACCGGAGCCATTGGGGCCGATGATGGCGGTGAAGCGGCGGAAGGGCCCGATGATCTGCCGGCCCTTGTACGACTTGAAGTTCTCGATCTCGATGAGCTTCAGGAAGCCCATGTTGGGGGATCCCGGGAGGGTCCCCGGGGTCTGAAGGGGTCTCGGGGGTCTCGGGCCGGGGCCGCGGCCGGAGGGCGGGGAAAGCGGCGGCTGGGGCGGCCGCTGAGGGACGGGGCGCTGCGCCTCGCGATTGGCTCCCATCGCTGTCAATCTTCCCCTTAACCCCGCCTCCTCGCCTCTCATTGGCCGGCAGTTTGCTGTGGCGGCTTTGTGGTACCACGCCTCGCGATAGGCTGACGCTGCTGTCAATCTTCGCCTAAACCCCGCCCTCCAACTTTCCATTGGCCGCCAATTTGAACGCGGGATTGGTGGCGCGAGCGGGCTCATTTGCATGGAACGTACCAAGTCTGGAGGGGGGGAGGAGGGGGAGTGGAATGGGCCGCCCCGTCGCCATGGGAACGGGGGGAGGCAATGGGGGCAAAGGGGGCCGCAAATTGGGGGATTTTCGATAAAAATCGGGTTTCTTGGTGATCGCGACAATAAACCTTGGGACAAGATTTATTGCTCGGGGTTCTTTCTAATCTGAATGACTCCACGATTCCAAAGTTGTAAGTTAACTTGTAGTAACAGATGATTACTCGACAGTGATTATTTAAATACTGATTACTTTTACGTTGCTTTTTTCTATTATAACCTGTGGCACAAACACTTATTGCTTAATCAGTTTATTATTTAAAAAGCATTGACAAACGAAGTAATAACTTGAGTATTCATTATAATAACTTGTCTTCATTTACTTTGGTTTGTTTCTAAATATTGTAAAAGCGTTGTCACTAACGGCTTATTGCTTCTGGATCAAAAAACGGTGTTTTAAATAATCACTTCTTTTCATTCATATATTTTTTTATTCTACCCCCACCTAGACACCCCACACCTGATCCAGCATCCCAGGTGTGTCCTCAGCTGGGGACTGCACTCACGGGTGTCACTTCCCCCTGAGCTGCCCCTCAAACCTCACGGGCACCGTTTGCCCCCTCATCAACCCCTCACAGGGACCAGTCCCACCCTCACCCACCCCAGGCTCTATTTCACCCTCATTTGCCCCTCACAGGCACCATTTCACCCCTGAGTGCCTCCCAAACCCCACAGGTGCCATTTGCCCCTCACCACCCTCTCACGGGCACCATTTCCCCCTTTCATCCCCTCCATGGGCTCCATTGCCCCCTCAGCTGCCCCTCTCGGGCTCCATTGCCCCCTCAGCTGCCTCTCAAACCCCCCAGGTGCTATTTCTCCCCTCAGCTGCCCCTCTCGGGCTCCATTGCCCCCTCAGCTGCCTCTCAAACCCCACAGGTGCCATTTCTCCCCTCAGCTGCCTCTCTCGGGCTCCATTTCCCCCTCAGCTGCCTCTCAAACCCCACAGGTGCCATTTCCCCTTCAGCTGCCCCTCTCGGGCTCCATTTCCCCCTCAGCTGCCTCTCAAACCCCCCAGGTGCCATTTCTCCCCTCAGCTGCCTCTCTCGGGCTCCATTTCCCCCTCAGCTGCCTCTCAAACCCCCCAGGTGCTATTTCTCCCCTCAGCTGCCCCTCTCGGGCTCCATTGCCCCCTCAGCTGCCTCTCAAACCCCACAGGTGCCATTTCTCCCCTCAGCTGCCTCTCTCGGGCTCCATTTCCCCCCTCAGCTGCCTCTCAAACCCCACAGGTGCCATTTCTCCCCTCAGCTGCCTCTCTCGGGCTCCATTTCCCCCTCAGCTGCCTCTCAAACCCCACAGGTGCCATTTCCCCTTCAGCTGCCCCTCTCGGGCTCCATTTCCCCCTCAGCTGCCTCTCAAACCCCACAGGTGCCATTGCCCCCTCAGCTGCCCCTCTCGGGCTCCATTTCCCCCTCAGCTGCCTCTCAAACCCCACAGGTGCCATTTCCCCCTCAGCTGCCCCTCTCGGGCTCCATTGCCCCCTCAGCTGCCTCTCAAGCCCCACAGGTGCCATTTCCCCCTCAGCTGCCCCTCTCGGGCTCCATTGCCCCCTCAGCTGCCTCTCAAACCCCACAGGTGCCATTTCCCCCACATCAGCCCTTCACAAGCTCCATTTCACCCTCATCCCCTTCACAGGCATTATTTTCATCCTTGTCACCCTCATGGGGTGGATTTTGACCCCATTTCCCCCACAGTTGCCCCCCAAAGCCCACAGGCACCATTTCCCCCTCAGTTGCCCCTCAGAGCTGCCATTTGCCCCCATCACCCTTGGGGACTCCATTTCTTCACTGCATCACCCTCACACAGCTCCATTTCCACCCCCATCACCCTCACACAGCTCCACTTCCACCCCCATCACCCTTGGGGACTCCATTTCCACCCCCATCGCCCTCACACGGCTTCATTTCCACCCCCATCACCCCCAATCACCCTCACACGGCTCCATTTCCACCCCCATCACCCCCAATCACCCTCACACGGCTCCATTTCCACCCCCATCACCCCCATCACCTCACAGGCTCCATTTCACCCCCTCACGGGCTCCATGTCACCCCCGTCACCTCACAGGCGCCATTTCACCCCCTCCCAGGCTCCATATCACCCATGTCACCTCACAGGCACCATTTCACCCCCTCACGGGCTCCATATCACCCCCATCACCTCACAGGCGCCATTTCACCCCCGCACGGGCTCCATATCACCCCCATCACCTCACAGGCTCCATTTCACCCCCTCACGGGCTCCATATCACCCCCGTCACCTCACAGGTGCCATTTCACCCCCTCACGGGCTCCATATCACCCACAACACCTCACAGGTGCCATTTCACCCCCTCACGGGCTCCATATCACCCACAACACCTCACAGGCGCCATTTCACCCCCTCACGGGCTCCATATCACCCACAACACCTCACAGGCGCCATTTCACCCCCTCACGGGCTCCATATCACCCACAACACCTCACAGGCGCCATTTCACCCCCGCACGGGCTCCATATCACCCACAACACCTCACAGGCGCCATTTCACCCCCTCACGGGCTCCATATCACCCCCGTCACCTCACAGGTGCCATTTCACCCCCTCACGGGCTCCATATCACCCCCATCACCTCACAGGCGCCATTTCACCCCCGCACGGGCTCCATATCACCCCCATCACCTCACAGGCGCCATTTCACCCCCGCACGGGCTCCATATCACCCCCGTCACCTCACAGGTGCCATTTCACCCCCTCACGGGCTCCATATCACCCCCGTCACCTCACAGGCGCCATTTCACCCCCGCACGGGCTCCATATCACCCCCATCACCTCACAGGCTCCATTTCACCCCCTCACGGGCTCCATATCACCCCCGTCACCTCACAGGCACCATTTCACCCCCTCACGTGCTCCATATCACCCCCGTCACCTCACAGGCACCATTTCACCCCCATTACCCTCAGGGGCTCCATTTTTCCCTCCTCACCCCCAAGGTTCGCTGCTTGGAACTGTCTCCCACGGGCTCCATTTTTCCCTCACCACCCTCAAGGGCTCCATTTTCCCCCGTTTTCCCCTAACAGAAACCATTTCCCCCCTGAGATACCCCTCAAACCCCACAGGAGCCATTTCACCCTCACCAACCCCTCACGAGCCCCATTTCTCCCCTCAGTTGCCCCCCAAGCCCCACAGGGGCCATTTCCCCCTCAGCTGCCCCTCATGGCCGCCACAGGTTGGACTCTATGATCTCAAAGGTCTTTTCCAACCCTGTAAATTCTGTATTTGTCCCCCATCACCCTCACAAGGGGCATTTCCACCCCCATCACCCTCAGGGCTCCATTTCCCCTCATTTTCCCCTCACAGACACCATTTCCCCCAAGCTGCCCCCAAAGCCCTCAGGCTCCATTTCTCTCCCCCACCTCCCCAGGGCTCCCTTAAAGCCTCCGCCGTCTTCAACAAGTCACGTAAAAATAACGAGAACAGAAGAAAAAAAGAAATGTTTGCTGTTTTTTCTAATGACTGAATTAATGTCATTTCTGAAATGCGTCCTGCCACCCAAAAACTGAGGAATTAACACTGTTTCCACCCATTTTGGGGGGGTCCCAGCTCGTGTTTTGGTGAGGCTGGAGGATCTCAGCTCCTGTTTTGGGGGTGTGGGTGGTCCAAACACTGATTTTGGGGCTCCTGGGAGGTTTCAGCTCCAGCTTGGGTGGGGCTGGGAGTCTCAGCACCATTTGGGGGAGGTTTGGGGGGGTCCCAGCTCCTGTTTTGAGGGGGGTGAGTGGTCCCAGCATCTGTTTTGGGGGGTCTGGGGTTGTCCCAGCACAAGTTTTGGGGGGTCTGGGTGGTCCCAGGCCATGTTTTTAGGAGTCTGGGGGGTTTCAACACCTGTTTTGGGGGGGTTTTGGGGAGTCCCAGGACCATTTGGGGGAAGCCTGGGGGGATCCCAGCAGTGGTTTGGGGGGTCTGGGGTGTCCCAACTCCTCTTTTGGTGGATCTGGGGGGTCCCAGCTCATGTTTTGGGGGGCTTGGGGAGTACCAGCACCGATTTTGGTGGGTCCTGGGTGGTCTCAGACACTCTTTGAGCGGGGTTCTGGGTAGTCCTAGCTCTGGTTTGAGCCTCCCCAAACTGGTGATTTGCCCCCAAAATGGCAAAGTCTCACCCTCAAAATGGTTGGATTATGCCCCAAAATTCCCATGTCCCCCCTAAAACGCCCCTTTTTCCTGCCAAAATTGTCGATATTCCCCTAAAACGATCAGGTTCTCTCTGAAACGACCCTTTTCCTCCCCAAACACTTCTCACCTTAGCCAAAAAATCTCTATTTTACCCCAAAACCTCCCATTTTCCCTGCAAAAACACTGATTTCCTATTAAAAATACCGATTTTCCCACTAATATTTGGGATTTTTCCTGGGGGGGGGGGGGGTGTCTCAGAGCCTGTTTTGGGGGGGGGGGGTCCCACCTCTGGGTTTGGGGGGTAGTGGGGGGGGCGGGGGGAACAAAGCCCCGCCCCTTCAGCGCCAAACCACGCCCCCTCCCGGCCACACCAATCAGGACCGAGGCCCCGCCCACCCAAACCACGCCCCCTCCCCCTCGGCCCCGCCCCTCGCCCCACCCCCTGCGTCGCCCCGCCCCCTGCGGCAGCGCGCGCGAGGGGGGCGTGGCCAGGGCAGCGCGCGCCGGCCCCTCCCCCGCGCCCCCCCTCAGGTACCGGCGGGATCGGAGGGGGGGAGGGGGCAAAGGAGCCCCGAAATTGGGGGATTTGGGCCCAAAATGGGACGGGATGGAGGGGCTAAGGGAGGGGGGGGAGGTGGCCCCAGAAAAGGGAGGATTTGGCCCTAAAAGGGGGAGTTTGGTCCCAAAAAGGGTGGGGCTGGCGGAAAAAGTGAATTTGGCCCCCCAAAAAGGGTGGGGTCGTTCCAAAAAGTGGGGGTTTGGCTCTAAAAAAGGGGGGGGGTTTGGCCCGAAAGGGGGAATTTAGCCCTAAAAAGTGTGGGGTTGGCCCCGGAAAGTGGAGGGGTTGTCCCCAAAGGGAGAGTTTGGTCCCAAATAGGGGGAATTTGAAGCCAAATAGGGGAGTTTAGGCCTCAAAAAGGTGGGGTTTGACACCAAAAATGGGGATTTTGGTCCCAAAAGGCGGAGTTTGGATCCAATAAGGGGGTGTTTTGTCTCATAGAGGGTGAATTTGACTCCAAAAGGGGGCATTTGGCCCCAAAAAGAGGGAATTCGGCCTCAAAAAGGAGGAGTTTGTCTCTAAAAGGGGAGATTTGGCTCCTAAATTTGGGCCATTAGGGAGAGGTGGCCTCAAAAGTGGGGGAGTTTAACCCAAAAAGGGGGGGGTTGACACCAAGAAGGGGGAATTTGTCTCTAAAAGGTGGGGTTTGGCCTCTAAAAGGGGGAATTTGGTACCCAAAAGGGGCTCTTCGGCCTCAAAACGTTGGGGGTTGGTCCCAAAATGAGGAGATTTGTCTAAAAAGGGGGATTTTGACACCAAAAATGGGGAGTTTGGCCCCCAAAGAGGGGGGTGGCTCCAAATGGGGGTTTCAGTGGGGCCATTTCCCCCAAAATTGCTCGTTCCCCCCCCCAAATTTCCCATTTTCCCCCCAAATTGCTCATTTTCCCATCCAGCTGAGTGTTTTCCCTGTCATTAATTTTCCCCCCAGAATTTGCAATTTCTGCCCCCCCAATGCCTTTTTTTCACTTCAAAAACCCACAAAATGTTGAATTTGGCCCCGAAAATAAAGATTTCTGCCCCATCCCAGTCATTCCTCCCCCAAAATGGGACTTTTCCCTCCCAAGTCTCCCCAGTTTTTGCCATAAATTGGGGTTTTCCCTTCTCCAGGTTTCTCCATCCTCACCAAGATCTGCTCTTTGAATTTTTTCTCTCTCTAGAATTATATATTTTATAAATTCTGGTCTATTTTTGTATTTCCCTCAAAACGACACAATTTTCCCCCAAATTGTTTCCCCCAAAATGCCTATTTTTCCCCCCCAAATGGCTCCTTTCCCCCTGGAAATTCCTGATTCCATCCCAAATCCCTTTTTGTCCTGCAAAAATTGAGAATTTTCCTCTCCAAAATTGATTTTCCCTCACAAAAATCCCTTTTCCAAGGGAAAAATGACCATTTCCTCCCCAAACTGGTGATTTGCCCCCAAAGTGGCAAAGTCTCACCCCCAAAATGGTTGGATTTTCCCCCAAATTCCCATGTCTTCCCTAAAACGCCCCTTTTTATTGTCATAATTGTCGATATTCCCCTAAATTAATCAGCTTCTCTCTGAAACAACCCTTTCCTCCCCAAGCGCTTTTCAGTTTGGCCAAAAATCTCTATTTTGCCCCAAAATTTCCCCTTTTCCCTGCAAAAATACTGATTTTCCACTAAAAATATGAGTTTTCCCATTAATATTTTTGGGATTTCCTCTAAAAATGTCAATTTCCCGCTTAAAAAAAGTGGATCTTCCCCCTAGAAATGTAGATTTCCCCTCAAAAAAGGTGGATATTTCCTCTAAATTCTGTTCTTTTTCTAGAATGTTTTTTTCTCTCCAAAACCAACCATTTTCTTCTTAAAATGTGGATTTTTCCTCTAAAAAGGTGGATTTTCCCTCCAGAATGGTTGATTTCCCTCTATCAAAGGTGGCTTTTCCTCTAAAAAGGTGGATTTTCCTCCAAAACCGGCATTTTCCCCTCCAGTAATGTGGATTTTCCCCCAAACCCGGCATTTTCCCCTCCAATAATGTGGATTTTCGTCCAAAACCGGCATTTTCCCCTCCAATAATGTGGATTTTCCTCTAAAAACCTGGATTTTCCCTAGAAAATTGTTCATTTCCCCCCCCACATCGTTTTCCCATCCCCGGAAAATGTGGCTTTTCCTTAGAAAACGTCTCTTTTCCCTCTCATTTCAGGTGACGCTGTCAGTGATGTCATCGCCACCCCGGTGACGTCATTACCTCCCGGCTGACGTCATGGCCGTGCCGGGGGCGTGGCCGGCGCGGGGGGCGGAGCCCTCGGACAGCAGCCCCGAGCCCCCCTCCCCCTCCAGCTCCCGGCCGCCCCTGTCCGACTCCAGCCCCTCCCCCACAGACACCACGCTCACCCCGCGGGGGCGGGGCCCGGGGGGCGGGGCCAGGACTCGCCCCGCCCCTCCTGCCCCGCCCGGGCTGGGCGGGGAGCGCCCCCTGGCGCTGTTCGAGGTGAGGCCACGCCCCCTGAAAAGCCCCACCCCTTCATTAGCACCACCCCTTCATTAGCACCACCCCTTCATTAGCACCACCCCTACCTTAGCCCCGCCCACTCAGGGCTGTTCGCCGTGAGGCCACGCCCCCTATAAAGCCCCACCCCCAATTAGTGACACCCCATTAGCGCACTGTTTGCTGTGAGGCCACGCCCCCTCCCCAAGCCCCGCCCCTTCATTAGCCACGCCCCCATTTAACGCCCCTGCGCTGCTCCAGGTGAAGCCACGCCCCCTCCCCAAGCCCCGCCCCTGCATTAATCGCTCCCCATTAACGCCCCTGCGCTGCTCCAGGTGAGGCCACGCCCCTTCCCCAAGCCCCGCCCCTGCGCTGCTCCAGGTGAAGCCACGCCCCCTCCCCAAGCCCCGCCCCTGCATTAATCGCTCCCCATTAACGCCCCTGCGCTGCTCCAGGTGAGGCCACGCCCCTTCCCCAAGCCCCGCCCCTGCGCTGCTCCAGGTGAAGCCACGCCCCTTCCCCAAGCCCCGCCCCTTCATTACCCACTCCCTATTAAGGCCCCTGCGCTGCTCCAGGTGAGGCCACGCCCCCTCCCCAAGCCCCGCCCCTTCATTACCCACTCCCCATTAACGCCCCTGCGCTGCTCCAGGTGAAGCCCCGCCCCCTCCCGGCCCCGCCCACTCGCAGCCCCCGAGTGCCCAGCGCTGCTTAAGACAAGGCCACGCCCCTTCAGCCCCGCCCCGAGCCCCGCCCCGGCCCCGCCCCCCGGCCCCACCGTCACTCGCCCGCCCGCAGGAGGAGCTGGCCACGCGGCCGCGGGTGCCGGCGCTGCTGCGCAGGATCGCCCCGTACAGCGCCCTGAGCCCCGACAGCGACAGCGGCACCGCCCCGGTGAGGGCACCGCGAGGGGCCAGGCGTGGGGCTGGGCGGGCAGCGCACCTGTACATCCCCCGTGAGGGGGCACCGGGCTGGGCGGGCACCGCACCTGTACATCCCCCGGGGATGGGGCTGGGGGCTGGGCGGGCACCGCACCTGTACATCCCCCGGGGATGGGGCTGGGGCTGGGCGGGCAGCGCACCTGTACATCCCCCGGGGATGGGGCTGGGGGCTGGGCGGGCACCGCACCTGTACATCCCCCGGGGATGGGGCTGGGCGGGCACCGCACCTGTACATCCCCCGGGGCTGGGGCTGGGCGGGCAGCGCACCTGTACATCCCCCGGGGATGGGGCTGGGGCTGGGCGGGCAGCGCACCTGTACATCCCCCGGGGATGGGGCTGGGTGGGCACCGCACCTGTACATCCCCCATGAGGGGGGACAGGGCTGGGTGGGCACCGCACCTGTACATCCCCCGGGGATGGGGCTGGGGCTGGGCGGGCACCGCACCTGTACATCCCCCGGGGCTGGGGCTGGGCGGGCACCGCACCTGTACATCCCCCGTGAGGGGGAACAGGGCTGGGTGGGGCTGGGCGGGCACCTCACCGGCACCTCCCCTGCACCTCCCACCTCCCCTGCACCACACCTGCACAGCCGCTGAGCCCCCACAGTGGCACTGCCCCATGGGGTCACTGTAGGCTGTCCCTGACCCCTGGGTGACCCCTGGGTGACCCCTGGGTGACCCCGCTGCCCTGGGGTCACTGTGGGCTGTCACTGACCCTGGGTGACCCTGGGTGACCCCTGGCCTGGGTGACCCCGCTGCCCCATGGGGTCACTGTGGGCTGTCCCTGCCCCCTGGGTGACCCCTGGGTGACCCTGCTGCCCTGGGGTCACTGTGGGCTGTCCCTGCCCCCTGGGTGACCCCTGGGTGACCCTGGGTGACCCCTGGGTGACCCTGCTGCCCTGGGGACACTTTGGGCTGTCCCTGCCCCCTGGGTGACCCCGGGTGACCCTGGGTGACCCCTGGGTGACCCTGCTGCCCTAGGGACACTCTGGGCTGTCACTGACCCCGGGTGACCCTGGGTGACCCCTGGGTGACCCCGCTGTCCCCGCAGCGCCGCGCCCTGGGGACGCTGCTGGGGGTGGCGGCGCCGTCGCTGCAGTCGCTGCTGGGGCTGGTGCTGCTGCTGCGCCTGCCCTGGGTCGTGGGACACGGCGGCGTCCTGGGGACAGCGGCCATCGGCGTCCTGCTGGGGGCCTGCGTGAGTGACCGGCGGGCACGGGGGGCAGGGGGTCACTCCGGGGTCACACTGGGGTCACACTGGGGTCACACCATCCTGTGTGAGTGACTGGGGGACATGGGGGGCAGGGGGTCACTCTGGGGTCACACTGGGGTCACACTGGGGTCACACCATCCTGTGTGAGTGACTGGGGGACATGGGGGGCAGGGGTCACACTGGGGTCACACTGGGGTCACACCGTCCTGCGTGAGTGACTGGGGGGACACGGGGGGCAGGGGGTCACTCTGGGGTCACACTGGGGTCACTCTGGAGTCACTCTGGGGTCACACTGGGGTCACTCTGGGGTCACACTGTCCTGTGTGAGTGACCGGGGGGCAGGGGGTCACTCTGGGGTCACTCTGGGGTCACACCGTCCTGGGAATGGCCACCCTCGGGCCCCTGCTGGACAAGTGTGTGACTGTGGGGTCACACGGGGTCATGGGGGGACGAGTGGGGCAGGGGTCACACAGGGGTCATGGGTGGTCACAGTGGGGGGTGGGGGAGCAGCTGGGGTCACATCTGGGGTCACGCCTTGGGGTACATTTGGGGTCGTGACCAAGGGCCACATCTGGGGTCAGGGGTCACTCTGAGGGTCACCAGTGGGGGGAGGGGTCACATCTGGGGGCACCCTTCAGGTCAGGGGTCATGTTCTGGGGTACCCTGTGGGGGCTGGGGTCAGAGAGGTCAGTGGGTCAGAGAGGTCAGTGCATCAGTGGGTCAGATGTCAGGGGGTCAGAGGTCGGTGGGCCAGAGGTCAGTGGATGAGAGGGTTCAGAGGTCAGTGGGTCAAAGGTCACTGGGTCAGAGCACAGTGGGGTCAGAGGTCAGTGGGTCAGAGGTCTCAGAGGTCAGTGGGTCAGAGGTCACTGGGTCAGAGCACAGTGGGGTCAGAGGTCAGTGGGTCAGAGGTCGGTGGGTCAGAGGGCTCAGAGGTCAGTGGGCTCAGAGGTCAGTGGGTCAGAGGTCAGTGGGGTCAGTGGTCAGAGGTCAGTGGCTCAGAGGTCAGTGGGGTCAGAGGTCAGTGGGTCAGAGGTCAGTGGGTCAGAGGGCTCAGAGGTCAGAGGGCTCAGAGGTCAGTGGGTCAGAGGTCAGTGGGGTCAGAGGTCAGTGGGTCAGTGGTCAGAGGTCAGTGGGTCAGAGGTCAGTGGGGTCAGTGGTCAGAGGTCAGTGGGGTCAGAGGTCAGTGAGTCAGAGGTCAGTGGGTCAGTGGGGTCAGAGGTCAGTGGGGTCAGAGGTCAGTGGGTCAGAGGTCAGTGGGGTCAGTGGTCAGAGGTCAGTGGGGTCAGAGGTCAGTGAGTCAGAGGTCAGTGGGGTCAGAGGTCAGTGGGGTCAGTGGTCAGAGGTCAGTGGGTCAGAGGTCAGTGGGGTCAGTGGTCAGAGGTCAGTGGGGTCAGTGGTCAGAGGTCAGTGGGGTCAGAGGTCAGTGAGTCAGAGGTCAGTGGGGTCAGAGGTCCGAGCTGCCCCACAGATGCTGCTGACCGCGGTGTCCCTGAGCGCCGTCGCCACCAACGGGCTGGACCCCGGTGAGCTGGGGGGGGATGGGGAGGGGGATGGGGGGAGGTCCCGCCCCCCCCGCTGTGGGGCGGGGCCGAGCCCTGGCCCCGCCCTCTGACGTCACGGCGGGCAGGGGGCGGGGCCCTGGCGCTGCTGTCGGGGGCGCTGGGCCCCGAGGCCGGGGGGGCCGTGGGCGTCTGCGGCTTCCTGAGCGCCGCCTTCGCCGCCGCCGCCGCCGCGCTGGGCGGGGCCGAGGTGCTGCTGGTGAGCGGGGCTGGGGCGGAACGGGGCCGGGAATGGGCGGGGCTGGGCGGGGCCGAGGTGCTGCTGGTGAGCGGGGCGGGGCCGGGTGGGGCCGGGTGGGACTGGGTGCGGCTGGGTGGGGCCGGAACGGGGCCGGGAATGGGCGAGGCCGGGGCTGGGCGGGGCCGGAATGGGCGGGGCTGGGCGGGGCCGGGGCTGGGCGGGACCGGGGCTGGGCGGGGTCGGGCGGGGCAGGGTCGAGGTGCTGCGGGCGAGCGGGGCGGGGCTGGGCGGGGCCGGGTGGGGCCGGGCGGGACTGGGTGCGGCTGGGCGGGGCCGAGGTGCTGCTGGGGAGCGGGGCTGGGGTGGGGTTGGGCGGGGCCGAGGTGCTGCTGGTGAGTGGGATGGGGCCAGGGCGGGGTTGGGTGGGGTCGGGGTGGGGCTGGGGCAGGGTTGGGGTGAGGCTGTGAGTGGGGCGGGGCTGGGTGCGGTCGGGCGGGGCCGAAGTGCTGCTGGTGAGCAGGGCGGGGGTGGGTGGGGTCGGGGCGGGGCTGGGGGCGTCAGGGAGGGGCTTGGGGGCGGGGCGGGGCTGAGGTGCTGCTGGTGAGTGGGGCAGGGCCGGGGTGGGGCTGGGGCAGGGTTGGGGTGAGGCTGTGAGTGGGGCGCGACCAGGCGGGGCTGGGTGAGGTCGGGGCGGGGCCGGGAGGTGCTGAGGGTGTCAGGGCGGGGCCGAGGTGCTGCTGGTGAGCAGGGCGGGGCCGGGGTGGAGCTGGGCCAGGGTTGGGGTGAGGCTATGAGCGGGGCGGGGCTGGGCGGGGCCGAAAGCGGCTGGGGCGGGGCCGGAGTGGGGCTGGGACGAGACGGGTGCAGGGTGGGATAAGGGGAAGAGGGGCGTGGGGGCCGGGGGAAGGGGTGGAGTGAAGAGGGGCGGGGCCTGGGGGCGGGCCCTGGGTAGTGGGTGTGGCTGGGAGGGGCCTGGGGGGTTGGGAAGGCTGGAGGGGCGGGGCCCCAGGAGAGGGCGGGGCTTAGGGAGAGGGTGTGGGCACAAAGGGGGCGTGGCTAAAGGGGAGGGGTGTGGGCACAAAGGGGGCGTGGCTAAAGGGGAGGGGCGTGGGCAATGGAGCAGGGCCTGGGAAAGGGCGTGGTCTGACCAGAGGGGCGGGGCCTGTGCCGCGGGGCGGGGCCAGCCTGGAGTGGGCAGGGCAATGGGGAGGCCTTTGGGGCGGGGCCTTTGGGGCGGAGCTGTGGGGTGGGCGGGGCTCCCCCTCCCGGGGGGTGTGGCCAGCCCGAAAGGGGCGGAGCCTCACGCCCTGGGGCGCTGGGTGGGCGGAGCCTGTCACCGCTCTGGCCCCTCCCCCAGGTGTACCTGAGCCCCGACTGGGCGGTGCTGCCGGGCCGTGGCCGCTGGGGCCGCCTCAACAACGGCCGTGGCTTCGGGGCGGGGCTGCTGGCGCTGCTGGGGGCGGGCTCGCTGGCCCCCCCCCGCGTGCGCGCGGCCGCCGCCCCCCTGGGCCCCGCGGGGCTACTGCTGGCCCTGCTGGCCCTGCAGGCGGGGTCCCTGCGCCGCGCCCTGCCCGGCGCCGCCGCCCACGCGTGAGTGCCGCACCCCGCCCCCCGCCCCCATGCAAATGACATGCTAATGAGGGCCCGGCTGACTCTGTGTGTGTCCCCTCCCCTCCCCCAGGCTGTGCCTCCCCCCCCGCCCCGGGGACCCCCTGCGGCCCTGCGCCCCCCCCGCACCCCCCAACGCCTCCCGCGGTCCTCCCGCCCACCAGGGGGCGCTGCCCGCCCTGCCCGGGCCCAGCGCGCGGCTGCTGGCGCGTGAGTCCAGCAGGGGGCGCCCTGCGCGAGGGGCGGGGCCAAGAGGGTGGGGGCGGGGTGAGGGGGCGGGGCCACCGCAAGCCCCGCCCACAGGGGCACCGTGGCTCCGCCCCCGGGGGCCGGGTTGGGGGCGGGGTCACCCTGAGGACCCGGGGGGATGGGTGGGGTGGGCGTGGCCACCGCAGGACCCCCCCCCCCAGGGAGCTTTTGGCCCCACCCCCCAGGCCCTGCTTAGGGACGGGGTCATGGGGGGGCATCGCGGGTGGGGGTGGGGTCACCCCGAGGTCATGGGGAGGGGGAGGGGTTTGGGGCGTGGTCTCACCCGCTGCCCCGCCCCCAGGGAACCTGTGGCCCCGCCCCTCGGAGGCGGGGCTGGGGGCGGGGCCAGAGGAGGAGGGCGGGGCCGACGCCTCCTTCGGGGCCCTGCTGGGGCTGAGCCTCCCCTCGGCCTCCGGTGAGAGCTGGGGGGGACCCCAAAGTCGGGGGGGACCTCCAGTTTGGGGGGGGGGACTGGGGCTGGAGTCCGAACTGGGGCGGGGGACCCCAAATTGGGGAGGGGGGTGCTGGTGTGGGGGATGGGCCCTGAATTGGGGAGGGGTCCCGAGTGTGGGGGACTTGGGGGGGGCACCCGAATTGGGGGGGACTTGGGGGAGGGAGAGACCCCAAACCGGGCAGGGGGACCCCAAACTGGGGGGTCCCGTGTGGGTTTTGGGGGGTCACAGGGGGTTTCTACCCAGGGGTGCTCCGGGGGGATTTGGGGGCTCGGGGGGATCCCAAGGCGGGGATTTGGGGTCACTGGGATCTGTCCCAGGTATTTGGGAGGTGGGGGATTTGGGGTCACAGGGGTGCTCTGGGGGGTCCCAGAGGGGGATTTGGGGGATCCCAAAGGGGATTTGGGGTCACGGGGGTGCTCTGGGGGGTCCCAGAGGGGGATTTGGGGGGTCCCAAAGGGGATTTGGGGTCTCGGGGGGATCCCAAGGGGGGATTTGGAGTCACTGGGATCTGTCTCAAGTATTTGGGGGGTGGGGGATTTGGGGTCACAGGGGTGCTCTGGGGGGTCCCAGAGGGGGATTTGGGGGGTCCCAAAGGGGATTTGGGGTCACGGGGTCCGTCCCAGGGGTGCTCTGGGGCTGCAGCCGCTGCTCCGAGCTCGGGGACGTCGCCCGCTCAGTCCCGGCCGGGAGCCTCGGGGCCGCCACGGCCACAGCCCTGGGCTGTATCCGACCCCAAAATGGGGGGACCCCCAAGCTAGGGGGACCCCAAAACATGGGGGGGGACCCCGAAACCGGGGAGGGGGGTCCAGACTGGGAGGAACCAAAACTCTGGGGGTCACCACGACCCTGGGCTGTATCTGCCCCCCCCCCCAAAATGGGGGGAGCCTGAAGCCCTGAGGGGGACCCCAAAACCTGGGGGGAGCCCAGTTAAGGACCCCAACTCCGGGAGTCACCACGGCCACGGCTCTGGGGGCTGGGACCCCCAAATGCCGAGGACTCCAAAATCTGGGGGGACCCTAAACCTTGGGGGGAACTCATGGTCCAAAGCAGGGGGGACCCCCCGAAATCTGGGGGACCCCAAAATCTGGGGGGGACCCCAACACCTGGGCAGGGGCCAACCCGGGTGTACCCCGAAATCGGGGGGTGCCTCCGCAGCCCAGATCTTTTGGGGTCCCCCGGGAGGGATTTAGCAGGGGGCAGCAGATTTTGGGGAGCTCTGGGGGGGGTGTCCCCGCTCAGGGGGGTGCGGGGGGGGGATTTTGGGGTGCTGGGGGTGTTTTGGGGCTTTCCTTGACGGCCAGACCTGAGCGCGGCGCTGCTGCTGGGGGCCGGCGTCGAGGGGCAGCTGCTGCGGGACAAGTGAGTCACCAGGGGGGTCCCGATGTCACCGGGAGGGTCCCGATGTCACCGGGGGGGTCCCGATGTCACCGGGGGGGGGGGGTCTCGGTGTCACCGAGAGGGTCTCGGTGTCTCCAGGGGGGGTACCGATGTCACCGGGTGGGTCCCGATGTCACTGGGGGTGTCTCGGTGTCACCGGGGGGGTCTCGGTGTCACTGAGGGGGTCTCGGTGTCACCAGGGGGGGTCCCGATGTCACCGAGGGGGGTCTCGGTGTCACCGAGGGGTTCTCGATGTCACTGGGGGGCTCCCCAAGGGGGTCCCCTGTGGGCTCCGCAATGTCCCAAGGTGGGTCCTGGTGGCCGCGGGGGGACCCCCAGTGCCCCCCCCCCATTGTCCCCGCAGGTTCGGGGTGTCCCCGGGCGGTGTCCCCACGCTGTCCCCGTGTCCCCGCAGGTTCGGGGTGTCCCTGGGCGGTGTCCCCGTGCTGGCCGCTGTCGCCTGGCCCTGGCCCTGGGTGCCGGTGCTGGGGGCGCTGCTGTCGGCGGCGGGGGCGGGGCTGCAGGCGCTGCTCGGGGGGTCCCGCCTGCTGCGGGGGCTGGCGCGGACACGGGCGCTGCCACTGCCGCACGTGAGTGTCCCCAGGGGGGTCCCCGTGTCCCTGAGGGGCCCTGAGGGGCTCCCCAATGTCCCCAAGGGGTCCCCGATGTCCCTGAGGGGTCCCTGAGGGGCTCCCACGTGTCCGTAAAGGTGTCCCGATGTCCCTAAAGAGGCCCTCGATGTTCTCAGGGGCTCCCCGATGTCCCTGAGGGGTCCCTGAGGGGCTCCCCGATGTCCCCAAGGGGTCCCCCATGTTCTCAGGGGCTCCCCGATGTCCCTGAGGGGTCCCTGAGGGGCTCCCCGATGTCCCCAAGGGGTCCCCGATGTTCTCAGGGGCTCCCCGATGTCCCTGAGGGGTCCCTGAGGGGCTCCCCGATGTCCCTAAGGTGTCCCCAATGTCCCCAGGAGGGTCCCCGTGCTCCCACCGGTGTCTTTGGGGGTGTCCTCGCTGTCCCTAAGGGGGTTCCCGGTGTCCTTAGCAGGGTCCTGATTGTCCCTGAGGTGTCCCTGCTGTCCCCGGGGGACGCCCTGTCCCCCCCAGACGCTGTCCCTGGGATGTCCCCGATGTCCCTCTGGAGATCCCCACTGTTCCCACGCCCCAGTGACCCCCCTGCCTCCCCAGGTGCTGGCCCGGAGGATGTCCCCTGTCCCCGGGCTGTCCCCGGGCTGTCCCCGGGGATGTCCCCATGTCCCGGGGGCTGTTCCCATGTCCCCATGTCCCCAGGGGCTGTCCCCGGGCTGTCCCCATGTCCCCGATGATGTCCCCATGTCCCCGATGATGTCCCCATGCCGCGCTGTCCCCGCAGGCGCTGGCCCGGGGCCGGCTCTGGCCGCTGGTGGCGACGGCGGTGACCGCGGCGCTGGGGGTGCTGCTGGGCTCCCTGGACCTGCTGGCGCCGGTGCTGTCCGTGTGCGTGTCCCCGCCCCGTGACGTCACGGCCCGATGACGTCACGGCAGCACGGTGACGTCACTGCCCCCGCAGGTTGTGCCTGACCTCGTACCTGGGGCTGAACTTGGCCTGTGCCCTGCAGGGGCTGCTGCCCACCCCCGGCTGGAGCCCCCGCTGCCCCCTCTACCACTGGTCAGTGTCCCGGGTGACCATGAGTGACCATTGAGTGACCCCTGAGTGACCGCAGGGACCCCCAGAGTGACCACAGTGACCAACAGTGACCCCAAAAGGTCCCCCAGTGACCAACAGTGACCAACAGTGACCCCACGGTGACCACAGTGACCCAGAGTGACCCATGGAGATCCAGTGACCCTCAGTGACCCCTCAGAGAGCCCCAGTGACCAAAAGTGACCGCACAGCGATCCAGTGACCCTTAGTGACCACTGTGCCTACTACTGACCAGTAGTGCCCTGTCCCGCCCCTGCCCCCCGCTGCCACTGTCCCTGTCCCTCACCCCGTGGTGTCCCTGCTGCTGTCCCTGACTGTCGCTGTCCCTGTCTGTCCCTGTCCCCCTGTCCTTGTCTCTGCTGCTGTCCCTGTCCCTGTCCCCCTGTCCCTGTCCCTGACTGTCCCTGTCCCTGACTGTCCCTGTCCCTGCTGCTGTCCCTGTCCCCCTGTCCCTCTCCCTGACTGTCCCTGTCCCTGCTGCTGTCCCTGTCCCTGTCCCTGACTGTCCCTGTCCCCGTGGTGTCCCTGCTCCTGTCCCTGTCCGTCGCTGTCCCCAGGGCGGTGTCCCTGACTGTTCCCGTCCCTGTCCCCGTTCCTTTCCCTGGCTGTCCCTGTCGCTGTCCCTGTTCCTGAATGTCGCTGTCCCCGACTGTCGCTGTCCTCCTGTCCCTGTCCCTGACTGTTCCTGACTGTCCCCGTCCCTGTCCCCGACTGTCCCTGTCCCTGACTGTCGCTGTCCCCCTGTCCCTGTCGCTGTCCCCGTCCCTGACTGTCGCTGTCCCTGACTGTCGCTCCTGTCCCTGTCGCTGACTGTCCCTGTCGCTGTCCCTGTCCCTGACTGTCCCCGTCCCTGACTGTCGCTGTCCCTGACTGTCGCTGTCCCCCTGTCCCTGTCGCTGTCCCTGACTGTCCCCGTCCCTGACTGTCCCCGTCCCTGACTGTCGCTGTCGCTGACTGTCCCTGTCGCTGTCCCCGTCCCTGACTGTCGCTGTCGCTGACTGTCGCTGTCCCCGGCTGTCGCTGTCCCCAGGGCGGTGTCCCTGGCCGGGGCCGCGCTGTGCCTGTCGCTGATGTTGGTCACCTGCTGGCACTGCGCCCTCCTGGCCCTGGGCATCGGCGCCACCGCCTACAAATACCTGGAGTTCCGCAGGTGAGGGGACACAGCTGGGGGGGAGGGGACACAGCTGGGGGGGAGGGGACACCTGGGGGGAGGGGGACACAGCTGGGGGGGACGGGACACAGCTGGGGGGGAGGGGGACACACCTGGGGGGGAGGGGACACCTGAGGGGACGGGGACACAGCTGGGGGGGAGGGGACACAGCTGGGGGGGAGGGGACACCTGGGGGGGAGGGGGACACAGCTGGGGGGGATGGGGACACAGCTGGGGGGGGAGGGGACACAGCTGGGGGGGAGGGGACACCTGGGGGGACGGGGACACAGCTGGGGGGGGAGGGGACACAGCTGGGGGGGGATGGGACACCTGGGGGGGAGGGGGACACAGCTGGGGGGGATGGGGACACACCTGGGGGGGGATGGGGACACAGCTGGGGGGGAGGGGACACCTGGGGGGGCACGAATGGGGAGGAGGGACGCGCCTGGGGGGTGCCGCACACCTGGGAACACAAACACCTGAGGGGGACACGCACACAGAGCTGGGGGTCCGACCCTCACCTGGGGGTCCCGCCCCCCCCCTCATGCGGCCCCTCCCCCCCCTGCAGCGCCCAGACCGAGTGGGGGGAGGGGCTGCGGGGGCTCTCCCTGAGCGCCGCCCGCTTCGCGCTGCTGCGGCTCGAGGATGGACGGCCCCCTCCCCCCAGCCTCAGGTGAGACCCCCGGGACCCCCGGAAACTCCCAGCCTCAGGTGAGACCCCCCGAGCCCCTCCCCCCAGCCTCAGGTGAGACCCCCCGAGCCCCTCCCCCAGCCCCAGCTGAGACCCCCCCGAGCCCCTCCCCCAGCCCCAGCTGAGACCCCCTTTCCAGGACCGCAGCTCCCGGTGCCCCCCAGCCCCCGTGACCCCCCGTGACCCCCCTATTTCCCCCCCAGGCCGCAGCTCCTGATCCTGTCCAAGCCGTGGGACCCCCCCGCGCCCCCCCCCCGGCCGGAGCTGCTCTCTTTGGCCGCGCAGCTGCAGGGGGGGGGGCCGCGGCCTCACCGTGCTGGGGGCGGTGCTGGGGGGGGCCCTGCCCGCGGACCTGCCCCGGGCCCGGGGGGCCGAGAGGGTGAGGAGGGGGTTGGGGGGGTCACGGCGGGGGTCACGGGGGGCTGGGGGGTCATAGGGTCCGAGAGGGTGGGGGGAGGTCCGAGGGACTATGGGGGGTAATGGGGGGCTATGGGGGTGCCGAGAGGGTGTGGGGGGGATATTGGGGAGGGGGCTTTGGGGGGGATATTGGGGGCTCCTGGGGGCTGTGGGAGGGGGGTCACGGCCCGCGGGAGGGTCGCGGGGGGGTTGGAGGAGGGGTTTGAGTGGGCGGCTGTGGCTGGGGGTGTCACGGCCAGGGCGGGGTGGTGGGTCCGGGCTGCTTTGGGGTGTCCCTGCCCCTGCCCCTGACCCCCATCCCTGCCCCTGTCCCTGCCCCCATCCCTGCCCCTGTCCCCATCCCTGATCCTGCCCCCATCCCTGCCTCTGTCCCTGCCCCTGCCCCTGACCCCCATCCCTGCCCCTGTCCCTGCCCCCATCCCTGCCCCTGTCCCTGCCCCCATCCCTGTCCCTGCCCCCATCCCTGCCCCTGTCCCTGTCCCCATCCCTGTCCCTGTCCCCATCCCTGTCCCTGTCCCTGTCCCCATCCCTGTCCCTGACCCCCATCCCTGCCCCTGTCCCAGGCGCTGCGGGCGGTGCTGGCCGTGGCCAGGTCCCTTTCGGATGTCCCCTTGTCCCTTTCGGGATGTCCCCTTGTCCCTTTGGGGTGTCCCCTGACCCCCCGCCCCTGTCCTTGTCCCCCCAAGCGCTGCGGGCAGCGCTGGCCACGGCCGGGCCCCGCGGGTCCGTGCAGGTTCTGGTCACTCAGGGGCCCTTTGGGATGTCCCCTGTCCCCGACCCTGTCCCTGTCCCCGACCCCGACCCTGACCCTGACCCTGTCCCCCATCCCTGTCCCCTGTCCCTCTGGCTGTCCCCAGGCGCTGCGGGCGGCGCTGCCGGGTCCGGGGCCCTTTGGGGTGTCCCTTTGGGGTGTCCCTGACCCTGTCCCTGTCCCCAGGCGCTGCGGGCGGCGCTGGCCGCTGCCGGGGCCCGCGGGTTCGTGCAGGTCCTGGTGACCCCCGAGCCGGGCCCGGGGCTGGCGGCGCTGGTGCAGGGGGTGGGGCTGGGGGCGCTGCGCCCCAACACCGTCCTGCTCGGGTGGCCCCGGAGCTGGCGACAACAGCCGGACCCCGCGGCGGCCGCGCGGAGCTTCGTGGGTACGGGGGGACAGCGGGGACACGGGGGGGACACGGGGGGACACGGGGGGGACAGCGGGGACACAGGGGGACACGGGGGGACACGGGGGGGACACGGGGGGACAGCGGGGACACAGGGGGGACACGGGGGGGACACGGGGGGGACATGGGGGGGACAGCGGGGACAGTGGGGGAACATAGAGGGGGCACGGGGGGGACATGGAGGGGACGTGGGGGAGACATGGAGGGGACACGGGGGACGTGGGGGGGACACGGAGGGACACGGGGGGGACGCTGGGGGGAGACGGGGGCATGGGAGGGACACTGGGGGACACGGGGGGGGACATTGGGGGTGGGGACAATGGAGGGGACACGGAAGCGGGAGGGGCCGGGGGCACTTGGGGGCCACCGGGGGAGGGGACCAGGAGGATTCGGGGGGACACGAGGGGACAACAGTGAGGACACGGGGGTGGGAGGGGGCGGACGGACACACGGGGGGGGGGGGGGGGACGTCTCCAGGAGCCCCCTCCCCACGGCCGTGTCCCCCCCAGAGCTGCTGCGGGCGGCGGGGGCCGGGGGCCGGGCCCTGCTCGTGTCCAAGGGCGCGGCGGAGCCGGGGGGGTCCCCGGGGCGCTCCCCGGGGGGGTCCCCGGGGGGGTCTCTGGACGTTTGGTGGGTGGTGGGCACCGGGCGGCTCCTGACGCTGCTGCCGCTGCTGCTGCGACAGCACCCGGTAGGGGGCGCTGTGCGCCGGGGCGGGGCCGGAGGGCGGAGGGGGCGGGGCCGGAGGGGGCGGGGCCTGAGGGGGCGGGGCCTGAGGGGGCGGGGCCTGAGGGCGATGGGGGCGGGGCTATGGGGAGGGGCTGTGGGGGAGGGGGAGCTGGGGGGTGGGTGTGACCCCTGGTGACCCCCCCGTGACCCCGGGCCCGCAGGGGGGGTGGGGCCAATGGGGATTGGGGGGGGGGGAATCTGAGCCTGCTGACCCCATGTGACCCTAATGTGACCCCCGGTGACCCCCTGGTGACCCCCTGGTGACCCCCTGGTGACCCCTGTGCCCCCCCAGGTGTGGCCTGGATGGGGTTGGGGGGGGGGGGTCTGTGGGTTTTGGGGAGGGGTCTCACCCTTGTCCCCCCCGTCCCCAGGTGTGGCACAGGTGGGGGTTGGGGGGGCTTTGGGGGGTCTGAGGGTTTTGGGGAGGGGTCTGAGGGTTTTGGGGGGTCTGTGGTTTTGGGGTGGGGTCTGTGGCTTTGGGGAGGGGTCTGAGGGGTTTGGGGAGTCTGTGGTTTTGGGGAGGGGTCTGAGGGGTTTGGGGTGGGGTCTGAGGGTTTTGGGGGGTCTGTGGTTTTGGGGTGGGGTCTGTGGCTTTGGGGGGTTTGGGGAGTCTGTGGTTTTGGGGAGGGGTCTGAGGGGTTTGGGGTGGGGTCTGAGGGTTTTGGGGGGTCTGTGGTTTTGGGGAGGGGTCTCACCCCGTGCCCCCAGGCGTGGCGCGGGTGCCGCCTGCGCCTGTTCACGGTGGCGCTGCTGGAGGACAACAGCGAGCGGCTGCGGCGGCTGCTCGAGGCTGTGGCGCGGCGCAGGGCCCTGCCCGCACAGGTGCACGTGGTGGAGCTGGTGAGGGCCAAAACCCCCCGAAAAAACACCCCAAAACCCACCCCTAAACACCCAAGATCCCCCCGAAAACCCCGAAAACACCCCCAAAACCTCCTGAAAACCCCCAAAACACCCCAAAAACTCCCAACCCCCCAAAAAAGCCCCCCAAACCCCTGAAAACACCCCAAAAACACCCCAACCCCCCCCAAAAATCCCCCAAAACACCCCAAACCCCCCCGATAACACCCAAAAACACCCCAAGGCACCCCAAAACCCCCCCAAACCCCCCCAAAACTCCCCAAAAACACCCCAAGGCACCCCAAACCCAGCCCTGCCCGCACAGGTGCACGTGGTGGAGCTGGTGAGGGCCAAAAACCCCAAAGAACACCCCGAAACCACCCCAAAATCCCCCGAAAACCCCTGAAAACACACCAACCCCCCCAACCCCCAACATCACCCCAAAACCCCCCAAATCCCCCCGAAAACTCCTGAAAGCACCCCAAAACCACCCCCAAACCCCCCGATAACACCCCAAAACCCCCCAAAAACCCTCAAAACCCCCGAAAAAAACACCCCCAAAACCCTCAAAACCCCCTGAAAACCCCCCAAAACACCCCAAAAAGCCCCGATAACCCCCCAAGGCACCCCAGAACACCCCAAACCCAGCCCTGCCCGCACAGGTGCACGTGGTGGAGCTGGTGACAGCCAGAAAACCCCGAAGAACACCCCGAAACACCCCAAAATCCCCCCAAAACACCCCAAAAACCCCCGAAAACCCCTGAAAACACCCCAAAACCCCCCCAAAACCCCCCGAAACCCCCAAAATACTCCAAAAACACCCCAAAACCCCCCCAAAATACCCCAAAACCACCCCAAAAACACCCCAAAATCCCCCCAAACCACCCCAAAACCCCCAAAATCCCCCAAAACCCCCAAAATCCCCCCAAACCCCCCTGGAACCCCCCAAGGCCAGCAGTGCCCAGCCTGCTCTGGCACTGGGAGGGCGCTGGGGGTACTGGGCCAGACTGGGAGTGCCCGGGGAGGGTCTGGGACTCACTGGGATGCACTGGTCCGTACTGGGAGGGTGGGGGGGAAGTGACGGGTCCGTACTGGTCTGTACTGGTCTGTACCGGTCCATACTGGTTCATACTGGTCTGTGCTGGTTTGTACTGGTCCGTACTGGTCTGTAGCGGTCCGTACCAGTCTGTATCAGTCCATACCAGTCTATACTGGTCCATACTGGTCTATACCAATGCATACCGGTCTGTACCGATCCGTACTGGTTCATACTGGTCTGTCCAGGTCCATACTGGTCTGTAGTGGTCCGTACCAGTCTGTATCAGTCCACACCAGTCTATACTGGTCCATACTGGCCTGTACCAGTCCATACTGGTCTATACTGGTCTATATTGGTCTGTACCGGTCTGTACTGGTCTGTACTGGTCCGTACTGGTCCGTACGGGTCTGTACTGGTCCATACTGGTCTGTACCGGTCCGTACCGGTCCATACTGGTCCATACTGGTCCATACCGGTCCGTACCAGTCCATACTGGTCCATACTGGTCCATACTGGTCCATACCGGTCCGTACCGGTCCGTACCGGTCCGTACTGGTCCATACTGGTCCGTACCAGTCTGTACCGGTCCATACCGGTCCGTACTGGTCCATACTGGTCCGTACTGGTCGCAGCACGACGGGGACGTCTCTGACTACACGTACGAGCGGACGCTGATGATGGAGCAGCGCTCGCAGATGCTGCGGCAGCTGCGCCGGGCTCAGGTGACGTCATTGCCCCGCCCGTGACGTCATCACCCTCCCCGCGATGTCATCCCCTCCCCATGACGTCATCACCCTCCCCATGACGTCATCCCCCTCCCCATGACATCATAACCACACCCATGATGTCATTGTCCTCACTGTGACGTCACACAACCGCCCCGTGATGCCATCACCCTTCTTATGACATCATCGCCTTCCCTGTGATGTCATCGCCCTCCCTGTGACATCACACGGCCTCCTCGTGACGTCATTTCCCTACCGGTGACGTCACAGGGAGGCCCCGCCCCCTCGCAGCCGCCCAGCGCCGAGGAGGAGGAGGGGGGGAGAGGAGACCCCCGGAGGGGCCCCAGCCCGTGAGTGGCACTGGGAGCACTGGGAGGGACTAGGAGGGACTGGGAGGGCACTGGGAGGGTGCGGGGCCATACTGGGAGGGTGGGGTTTGGGACTCTGAGCTGTACTGGGAGGCTGGAGGGGGACGCTGGTGGTGACTGGTCCGTACTGGTCCATACTGGTTTATACTGGTCCATACTGGGCAGGGGGGAACATCCAGCGCATGCACTCAGACATTGTGGGGGGCGGTCAGGGGGGTGGTCAGTGGGTGGTGACTGGTCCGTACTGGTTTATACTGGTCCATACTGGTTTATACTGGTCCGTACTGGTTTGTACTGGTCCATACTGGGCAGGGGGGAACATCCAGCGCATGCACTTGGACATTGTGGGGAGTGGTCAGAGGGGTGGTCAGTGGGTGGTGACTGGTCTGTACTGGTTTATACTGGTCCGTACTGGTCCGTACTGGTCCATACTGGTTTCTACTGGTCCGTACTGGGCAGGGGGAACGTCCGGCACATGCACTTAGACATTGTGGGGGGTGGTCAGAGGGGTGGTCAGCGGGTGGTGACTGGTCTGTACTGGTTCATACTGGTCCGTACTGGTTTCTACTGGTCCGTACTGGTCCATACTGGTTTCTACTGGTCCGTACTGGGCAGGGGGGAACGTCCGGCGCATGCACGCGGCCGAGCGCCTCAACGCCGCCATCGGGGCGCACTCGGGGGGGGCGGGGCTGGTGCTGCTGGACCTGCCCCCCCCGCCCCCGGCCCGGCCGCACCGGCCCCTGGAAAACTGTATCCAAAAAAGGGGGAAATCGGGCAAAATGGGGGGAAATGGGGGAAATGGGGAAATGGGGGAAATGGGGGAAAATGGGGGGAAATGGGGGGAAACGGGGAAATGGGGGAAATGGGAATAACGGGCAAAATGGGGGAAATGGGGAAATGGGGGAAACGGGGGAAAATGGGGAATAACGGGGGAAAAACGGGAATAATGGGGAACAGCGGGGAAAATTGGGAATAACGGGAATAATGGGAATAACAGGGGAAATGGGAATAACGGGAAAATGGGGAAAACCGGGGGAAAATGGGGAAAAACGGGGGAAATGGGAATAACGGGGAAAATGGGGGAAAATGGGAAAAATGGGAATAACGGGAAAAATGGGGGAAAACGGGGGAAATGGGGGGAAATGGGGGGAAAACGGGGAAATGGGAATAACGGGGGGGAAAACGGGAATAATGGGGGGAAAACGGGGGAAAACGGGGGAAAACGGGAATAACAGGAATAATGGGAATAACAGGGGAAACGGGAATAACGGGAAAATGGGGGAAATGGGGAAAACCGGGGAAAAATGGGGAAAAATGGGGAAAACGGGGGAAAATGGGGGAAACGGGAATAATGGGGGAAATGGGGGGAAAACCGGGGAAAAACCGGGAATAATGGGGGAAAAACGGGAATAATGGGGAACAACGGGGAAAATTGGGAATAACGGGAATAACAGGGGAAATGGGAATAACGGGAAAATGGGGGAAATGGGGAAAAATGGGGAAAAATGGGGGGGAAACGGGAATAACGGGAATAATGGGGAAAACCGGGAATAATGGGGGAAACGGGGGAAAACGGGGGGAAATGGGGGGAAATGGGGGAAATTGGGAAAAATGAGAATAACAGGGAAAACGGGGGAAAATGTGGGAAAAGGGGAAAATGGGAAAAACTGGGATAACGGGGAAAATGGGGGAAATTGGGAAAAACGGGAATAATGGAGAAAACAAGAAAACCGGGGAATAATGGGGAAAATGGGAATAATGGGGGAAAATGGGGAAAAACAGTGGAAAATGGGGAGAAACTGTGGGAAAAAGGGGAAATCAGGAAAAATGGGAATAATGGGGAAAACAGGAAAACCAGGAATAATGGGGGAAAACGGGAATAATGGGGGGGAAATAGCGGGAAATCAGGAAAAGTGGGGGAAATGGGGAAAATGTGGGAAATGGGGAAAAACGGGAATAATGGGGAATGGGGGAAAATGGGGAAATTGGGAAAACCAGTGGGAAATGGGGAGAAACGGGGGAAAATGGGAAAAAAGGGGAAAAGTGGGGAGAAATGGGAGAAATGGGGAAAAAGGGGAATAACGGGAATAATGAGAATAACGGGAATAATGGGAATAACGGGAATAATGGGGGGAAATGTGGGAAAACAGGAAAATGGGAAAAATGGGAATAACGGGGAAAAATGGAAATCGGGAAAAACGGTGGAAAATGGGGAGAAATGAGGGGAAATTGGGAAAAACGGGAATGATGGGGGAAATGGGGAATGGGGGAAAATGGGGGAAATGAGGGGGATGGGAAATGAGGGAAACCAGGGAAATGGGGGATGAGGGGATGGGGGGAAAATGTGGGAATTTGGGGAAAATGGGGGGAAAACGGGGAAATGTGAGGGGAGAGCGAAGGAAATGGGGAATTTGGGAAATGGGAATGGGGGAAATGGGAATTTGGGAATTTGGGAAATGGGGAATGGGGGAAATGGGGAATGGGGGAAATGGGGATGGGGGGAATGGGGAATTTGGGAAGTGGGAATGGGGGGGAATGAGGGGAAATTGGGGGAAAATGGGGAATGGGAATGGGGAATTTGGGAAATGGGGAATGGGGAATTTGGGAATTTGGGAAGTGGGAATGGGGGGAAATGGGGATGGGGGAAATGGGGAATTTGGGAAATGGGGAATTTGGGGGATTTGGGGAATGGGGGAAATGGGGATGGGGGGGAATGGGAATGGGGAATGGGAATTTGGGAAATGGGAATGGGGGAATTTGGGAAATGGGGAATTTGGGGATTTGGGGAATGGCGAATTTGGGAAATGGGGAATGGGGGAAATGGGGATGGGGGGAATGGGAATGGGGGAATGGGGAATTTGGGAAGTGGGAATGGGGAATTTGGGAATTTGGGAAATGGGGAATGGGGGAAATGGGAATGGGGGAAAATGGGAACTGGGGGGAAATCCCAGGGAATTGGGCAGGGAGGGAATGGGGAAAACTGGGAAATGGGGAAGGGAGGGAACGGGAACGGGGCAGGGAATGGGGGGAATGGGGGGGACTGGGAGGGCACTGGGGGTCACTGGGTGTTACTGGGAGGGCACTGGGGGTCACTGGGGGTTACTGGGAGCACTGGGCGTTACTGGGAGGGCACTGGGGGTCACTGGGGGTTACTGGGAGGGCACTGGGGGTCACTGGGCATTACTGGGAGGGCACTGGGAGGGCACTGGGAGGTCACTGGGAGGGCACTGGGCGTTACTGGGGGGCACTGGGTGTTACTGGGGGGGTCACTGGGCGTTACTGGGGGGTCACTGGGCGTTACTGGGAGGTTACTGGGAGCACTGGGCCGCCCTTGACGCTGCCCAGACCTGGAGTTCCTGGAGGTTCTCACCGAGGGCCTGGGGCCGGTGCTGCTCGTGCGGGGCGGGGGACGGCGACGGCGACCCCCCCGAGCCCTGAGCGCCCAGTGCGGCCCAGTACGGCCCAGTACGGCCCAGTACGGCCCAGTGCGGCCCAGTGCGGCTCCCAGTGCGGCCCAGTACGGCTCCCAGTGCGGCCCAGTACGGCCCAGTGCGGCCCCAGCAATCCCAGTACGGCCCCAGCAATCCCAGTCCGACGTCAGCCTGAGCTGCAGCTGCCCCAGTGCGCTCCCAGTGCTCCCAGTATGGGCCCAGGGACCCCCCCCCCCCCAAGCCCTGAGCGCCCAGTACGGCCCAGTTTGGCCCCAGCGTGGCTCCCAGTATGGGCCCAGCCCTCCCAGTATGGGCCCAGCAATCCCAGTCTGACGCCAGCCTGAGCTGCAGCTGCCCCAGGGCGTTCCCAGTACAGGCCCAGCACTGTCCCAGTGCACTCCCAGTACTCCCAGTAAGGGCCCAACACCATCCCAGTGCACTCCCAGTGCTCCCAGTAAGGGCCCAGCGCTCCCAGTACAGGCCCAGCACCGTCCCAGTGCCGTCCCAGTGCTCCCAGTAAGGGCCCAACACTCCCAGTCCGACGCCAGCCTGAGCTGCAGCTCCTTGAGCACCATCCCA
The DNA here is from genome assembly GCF_020740725.1 of Corvus hawaiiensis. Classification (NCBI taxonomy): domain Eukaryota; kingdom Metazoa; phylum Chordata; class Aves; order Passeriformes; family Corvidae; genus Corvus; species Corvus hawaiiensis. The sequence goes on from NW_025963260.1 coordinate 53,340, forward strand.
GTATGGCACCAGTGCTCCCAGTACAGGCCTGGGACCGTCCCAGTGCACTCCCAGTGCTCCCAGTAAGGGCCCAGCACCATCCCAGTGCACTCCCAGTGCTCCCAGTACAGGCCTGGGACCGTCCCAGTGCACTCCCAGTGCTCCCAGTAAGGGCCCAGCACCATCCCAGTGCACTCCCAGTGCTCCCAGTACAGGCCTGGGACCGTCCCAGTGCACTCCCAGTGCTCCCAGTACAGGCCTGGCACCATCCCAGTGCTCCCAGTCTGGCCCCGAGCCCTTTACTGGTGTTTGGCGCCTCCACTCCACCAAAGAGCCCCCAATAAAAGGGCCCCAAATCGGGGGTTTTTGTGCTAAAAAGGAGCCGAAGTTGCAGTTTTTGACCGCGGGGGGGAATTCCCGGAAAATTGGGAATTGTTCGGGATTTTGGGGGGGATTTTTGGGAATCCGGGAGCGAATCCACAACGGAAAATCCCGGAAGGGGAAAGGGGGAAGGGGGGGGGAGGGGGAAAATGAGGAGAAAAGGGGGGAAAATGGGCAAAAAGGGGGGGGGGAATGGGGAAAAAAAAGGGGGAAAAACAGGAAAAAAGGGGGGGAAATGGGGTAAAAAGGGAAAATGGGCAAAAAGGGGAAAATGGGGAAAAAAGGGGGATGGGAAACAGGGAGGAAATGGGGGAAAATTGGGGGAAAATGGGCAAAAGGGGAAAATGGGGAAAAAAACGGGGAAAAAGGGAAAAAAAAGGGGGGGGAAATGGGGAAAAAGGGGGGAAATGGGCAAAAAGGGGGGAAATGGGCAAAAAAGGGGGAAATGAGTAAAAAAGGGGGGGGGAATGGGGAGAAAAGGGGGGGAAATGGGCAAAAAGGGGGATGGGAAACGGGGAGGAAATGGGGGAAAATTGGGGGAAATGGGCAAAAATGGGGAAATGGGTGAAAAGGGGGGAAATGGAGAAAATTGGGGGGAAATGGGGGAAAAATGGGGAAAATGGGCAAAAAGGGGGAAATGGGTAAAAAAGGGGGGATGGGAAAACAGGGAGGAAATGGGGGAAAATTGGGGGAAAATGGGGAAAAGGGGAAAATGGGGAAAAAACGGGGAAAAAGGAGAAAAAAGGGGGGGAAATGGGGAAAAAGGGAAATGGGGAAAAAGGGAAATGGGAAATGGAGGAAATGGGGGAAAATTGAGGGAAAATGGGTAAAAAGGGGGGGAGATGGGGAAAAAGCGGGGAAAAACAGGAAAAAAAGGGGGGGAATGGGGAAAAAGGGGCAAATGAGTAAAAAAGGGGGGAAAATGGGGAGAAAAGGGGGGGAAATGGGCAAAAATGGGGAAATGGTAAAAAGGGGGAAAATGGGTAAAAAAGGGGATGGGAAATGGGGAGGAAAAGGGGGAAAATTGGGGGAAAATGGGCAAAAAGGGGAAAATGGGGAAAAAATGGGGAAAAAGGGGAAAAAAAGGGGGGGGAAATGGGGAAAAAGGGGGAAATGGGGAAAAAAGGGGATGGGAAATGGGGAGGAAATGGGGGGAAATTGGGGGAAAATGGGGAAAAATGGGAGAGAATGGGGAGGAAATGGGCAAAAAGGGAAATGGGTAAAAAGGGAAATGGGTAAAAAGGTGGAAATGGGTAAAAAAGGGGCAAAATGAGCAAAAAGGGGGAAAATGGGGGAAAATCGGGGGAAAATGGGCAAAAAGGGGGAAAATGGGCAAAAAGGGGAGGAAAATGGGTAAAAAAAGGGAGGAAATGGGTAAAAAGGGATGGGAAACGGAGGAAATGGGGGAAAATTGGGGGAAAATGGGGAAAAAATGGGGAAAATGGGGAAAAAAAGGGGGGGAATGGGGAGAAAAGGGGGGGAAATGGGCAAAAAGGGGAAAATAGGAAACCAGGAGGAAATGGGGGAAAATTGGGGGGAAATGGGCAAAAAATGGGGAAAATGGGGAAAAAAAGGGGGGGAAATGGGGAAAAAAAGGGGGGGAAATGGGGAAAAAAGGGGGAAATGGGGAAAAAAGGGGATGGGAAATGGGGAGGAAATGGGGGAAAATTGGGGGAAAATGGGGAAAAATGGGAGAGAATGGGGAGGAAATGGGCAAAAAGGGAAATGGGTAAAAAGGTGGAAATGGGTAAAAAAGGGGCAAAATGGGTAAAAAAGGGGGAAAATGGGCAAAAAGGGGAGGAAATGGGTAAAAAGGGGGGAGGAAATGGGTAAAAAGGGGGGAAATGGGGAAAAAATGGAGAAAAAGGGGAAAAAAAGGGGGGGAAATGGGGAAAAAGGGGGAAATGGGGAAAAAAGGGGATGGGAAATGGGGAGGAAATGGGGGAAAATTGGGGGAAAATGGGGAAAAATGGGAGAGAATGGGGAGGAAATGGGCAAAAAGGGAAATGGGTAAAAAGGGAAATGGGTAAAAAAGGGGCAAAATGGGTAAAAAAGGGGGAAAATGGGCAAAAAGGGGAGGAAATGGGTAAAAAAGGGGATGGGAAACGGAGGAAATGGGGGAAAATTGGGGGGAAATGGGGAAAAAAAACGGGGAAAAAACAGGAAAGAAAGGGGGGGAAATGGGGAGAAAAGGGGGAAAATGGGGAAAAAGGGGGAAATGGGGAAAAAAGGGGATGGGAAACGGGGAGGAAATGGGGGAAAATTGGGGGAAAATGGGCAAAAATGGGGAAAAAGGGGAGGAAATGGGCAAAAAGGGAAAATCGGGGGAAACGTCGAGCAGAGAATGGATTTTGTCCTTTTTGGCTTTTGTTGTTGGCGTGGATGGAAAGAATTAATGAGTTAATTAATAAAGAGCTTGGAATCGTTAATTGGAAATGGAAAAGGAAAAAATGGAAAAGGAAAAAAGCACCAAAGTGGGAGAGGTGAAGGAGGAAATGGAAATATTGCAGAAAAATGGGAATAATGGAAAGAGTGAGATAAAAATAACGAGAATGAGATAAAAATGAATAAAAATGACATAAGAATGAGATAAAAATGACAAGAATGAAATAAAAATCACAAGAATAAAATAAAAATGCAATGGTAGCATGAATAAAATAATAATAAAAATGATAATAATGAAAATTACAATAATAATAATAAAAATTGTAGTAATAAAAATTATAATAATACTAAAAAATTTAATAATAAAAATTTTAATAATAAAAATTATAATACCAAAAATTGTAATACTAAATTTTAATACTAAAAATTATAATAATGAAAATTATAATACTAAAAATTATAATAATAAAAATTGTAATAATAAAAATTATAATAATACTAAAAATTTTAATAATAAAAATTGTAATACTAAGAATTATAATAATAACAATTATAGTAAAAGCAATGAAGGTAAGAATGTAATGCGGACGTTAATAAAGTGATAATAATAGTGGAGATGTAATTATAAAATTAATAAAAAAGTGATAATAATAATAACAGTAAAAATATGGTGGTAATGTTAATAAAAAATAATAATAATATAGTAAAATATAATAAAGTTAATGGAGTAGTAATAATAATAACAATAAAAGTAATATAATGGTAGCAATAAAATAATAATAATAATAACAATAAGAGATTACAGTGGTGACGTTAATAAAGTAACAATAATGAAGTAAAAATAGAATTGTAAAATTAATAAAGCAATAATAACAATAATAGTAATAGTAATAATAATAATAATGAAAGTAAGACTATGATGGTAACATTAATCAAGTAGCAATAATAATAAAGTAAAAATGCAATGATCAAACGAATAAAATAGTAATAATAATAATAATAATAATAATTAGTGAGAATATAATGGTGAAGTTAATAAAATAACCGTAATAATAATAGTAATAGAGTGATAACATTAATAAAATAATAATAACAATAGAAGTCGGAATATGATGGTAAGGGTAATAAAATAACAGTAATAATGAAGTAAAAATCCAATTCTAGAATTAACAAAATGAAAAAGGAATAATAATAATAATAACAGTGAGAACATGATGATAATAAATTAATAATAATAATAAGAAGAGTAAGGATACAATGGTGCCGTTAATAGAATAATAATAATAATCAAGTAAAAACAGCATTTTAGAATTCATAAAGCTGTGATAATCATAACAATAGAAGCAACAATATCATGGCAGCATGATTAGAACAATGATAATATTAATAATAATATTAATAAAAATAAAAATAAAAGAATACAATGGTGGCGTTAATAAAATAATAACAATAATAAAGTAAAAATAAAATTATAAAATGAATAAAATAGTGATCATGATAATAAAACTGAGAATGTAAGGGTGAAGTTAATGAAATAGTAAATAATAATAATAATATTATAATAATAATAATAAAAAAATAATAATAACATGTAAAGTTAGATGTGATGGTAGCATGAATAGAATAATAATGATAATAATAATAATAATAATAATAATAATGATAACAGTGAAAGTGAAAATACAGCGGTAACGATAACAAAGTAACAATAGCAATAAATAAAAATATAATTATAAAATCAAAATAAAGTAGTAATAATAATAATAATGACAATAAAGGTAAGAATATAATGGAAGATTAATAAAATAATAATAATGAAGCAAAAATAGAATTACAAAATGAATAAAGCTGTAATAATAATAATAACAATAGAAATAACAATATGATGGTAGCATGAATAGAATAATAGTAATAATACTAATATTAACATTAATATTAATATCAGTGTTAATATTAACATTAATATCAATATCAATATTAATATTAATATTAATATTAATTAATTAGTATTAATTAAAATGAATATTAATATTAATATTAATAGAAGTCACAAAAAAGTATGAACATAAGGGTGGCGTTAATAAAATAATAATAGTAATAATAATAAAGTAAAGCTGCAATTATAAAATGAATAAAATAGTAATAATAATAAAACTAAGAATTTAAGGGTGCAGTTAATGAAATAGTAAATAGTAATAATACAATGATAACAGTAATAAAATAATAATAATAACGATGAAAGTTAGATATGATGGGAGCATGAATAGAACAATAATTAATAATGATAATGATAATGATAATGATAGTGATAACAATGAGAGTGAAAATACAGTGGTAACGCTAATTAAGCACCAATAATAATAATGTAATAATATAATAACAATATAATAATAATGTAATAGTAATAATATAATAAAAATACAATAATAATATAATAATATAACAATAAAATAATATAATAATAATAAAATAACAATAAAATAATAGTATAATAATAATATAAAAAAATAATGAAGTAGCAATAATAATAAAATAAAAGTACAATTATCAAATCAATAGAATAAATTAGTAATAATAATAGTGACAATGAAAGTAGGAACTTAATGGCAAAACTAATAAAATAATAAGAATGAAATGAAAATACAGCTATAAAAAAATAAAATGAAGTTGTATTAATAATAATAAATAAAAGTGAGAATAGAATGATAGCGCTAATAAAGCAATAATAACAACGAGCTGGAAATACGATTATGAAATTAATAAAATAAAATAGTAATGATAGTAATGCTAACAATGATGATGGATTTTGGGGTCTCGGGGGGGATTTTTGGGGGTCTCTGGGAGGATTTTGGGGTCTCTGAGGGGATTTTGGGGTCTCTTGGAGGGGTCTCTGAGGGTCTTGGTGGCTTTTGGTGTCTCTGGGGAATCTCCTGGAGGTTTTGGGGGTGTCTGAGGGGATTTTTGGGGGGCTCTGACGGGATTTTGGGGTCTCTGAGGGGATTTTTGGGGGTCTCTGGGGGGATTTTTGGGGTCTCGGGGGGGATTTTGGGGTCTCTGAGGGGATTTTGGGGTCTCGGGGCGGGACGGGGGGCGTGGCCACAGCGGAGGGGGCGTGGCCACAGCGGAGGGGGCGTGGCCACAGCGGAGGGGGCGTGCCCGCGCCTCACTCACGTGACCCCACGCCAGTCACGTGCCCTCCCCTCAGGGGGCGTGGCCTCGCGCGCAGCCAAGATGGCGGCCGCGCTGTGGGCGCTGCTCGCGGCTCTCGCCGGGGGTCGCGTCGGGCCCGGGGCCCGCGGGGGCCTCGCAGGTCCCGCTGCTCGTCTGGTCCACGGAGAGGTGCGGAACGGGGGGGCCTGGGCGGGGTTTTAGGGGGTGTTGAGGGGGTTTGGGGGCGCGGAGAGGCCTCGCAGGGTCCTTAGCGGGGGTTTCGGGGGGGTTCGTGGCGACTCTGGGGCCTCTTGGGGGGGTTTGGGGAGCGCTGAGGGGCCTCAGAGGGTCCTTCTGGGGGGAGCTCAGCGCCTTTTTGGGGGAGATCTGAGGGGGGCTGCGGGGTTTTGGGGGCTCTCAGGGGTCTTTGGGGGGCGCTGAGGTGCCTTTGGAGGGGGCTCGGGGGATTTTGGGGGGTTTTGGGGGGCTCTTAAGGGATTTGGAGGGGTTTTGGGGGCCCTTGGGTGGCTTTTGGGGCGCTTTGAGGTGGTTTTGGGGGTCCCGGGTGATATTTTGGGGGGTCCCGGGTGATATT